>NC_043990.1:21079698-21107198 GCF_902150065.1 Myripristis murdjan | reverse complement strand
GCCCTCCCCTCCCTGCTCACATTACCAGCTGAGCTGTAATAACCCCTTCCTCCACCCCCCCACCTGCACCCTCCATTGCAGGGCTCTAAATATATCTTAACTCCCATGTGCACGTACAAACAATCACAAAAGCATTCACCCATCCATGTGAATGCACAACAATGTGCGCATACACACACACACACACACACACACACACACACACACACACACACACACACACACTCACACACTTATTCACTTTTCTGCCTACATGAAAGCCTCTTTGGGATTTCATTTCCAGGATCTAAAAGCATCCACATCTCCAACTCTCTCCACCTGCCTGTAGAGGTCATGTGATTCAGCTCTCTGAGGCCCAGAGCAGCCCCTCATCCTGGAGGGGAGCAACCTTGAGGCCAACCAACTGCCCTTTTGTGCCAGCAAAACTGTTCTCTCAACTAAAATCCCTCAAATCTTATCTATAAAAAGCTTTTACACCAGTACTTTCGTTTAAAAGCAAAGCTGAATCTAAATTGTCATTTTTAGAATAAGGATCTAATTGTAATTTTTTAAAATATTTTTTTATATTTTCCGCCATGTAGACTGATTTGAACAAATATATTTATTTAAAATCATCACAGCAGGAAGTCATCAGGCTGTACTGCATTAAATAAACAAAAAGAACCATTATCTTATATTTCTTCATTATAAACATGGACATAATTCTTTTTCTCCTTCTGTTTCAGTCTCTTTGTCTTCTCACATTGGTGGAGGCAAAAAGCGATTTGGAAGATGGAAGAAGAGAGATTTGAGGATGAGGATTTGCTATGAGGAAGATAAGGAAAGAGAGAGAGAGAGAGAGAGAGAGAGAGAGAGAGAGAGAGAAGGAGGGAGGAGGGGGCTGGAGGAAGAGTCAAAGGGAAACAGAGGAATATAATCTGTAGGCGAGAGTGTGAACGAGCAAGCCTGTGAGCAGCAGAGACAGTTTATGTGCGTGTGTGTGTGTGTGTGTGTGAGTGAGTGTGTGTGTATGTGTGTGTGTGTGTGTGTGTGTGTGTGTGTGTGTGTTCCCCTGGCTCTCACCTCCATGCGGTATCAGGATGAGGGATGGTCCTGCCAGCGATCAGCCCAGGCCTGGACTCAAGCTCCGCACAAGGATTCCCTGCTGAAACCATTAGTCTGGGCATTAAACACCATTAGAGCACACACACACACACACACACACACTTTCTCTCTCTCTCTCACACATACACACACACACTCAATTCACACATTCATTGTGTGAGTGCATATCCACAAACCCACGCACATGCATACAGCCATGGTACAAGTGTGTACCTACAGACCTGCACGTATGCTCACATACTCACATGTGTCCATGGGCACACACACACACACACACACACACCATTAGAGCAGAAAGTGGAGGAGAGTGACTGCCAGACAGATGGGTTGGAGCTGATGGGAAAAGAGCGATAGGATTGGAGATCTGCAGAGAGAGAGGGATGGAGAATAGAAGAAGAGAGAGAGAGAAGAAAGGGCGAGAGATACACAGAGAGAATAGAAAGGCACTGAAAATTCCCTTTTCCCCATAATGTCTCCATTCTCTTGTCACCAGCTACTCTATTTGCCTTTTTAATACAAAATTAATTAATGGCAAGTAAGAATTCATTTTCCCCTGTCATTTTTTTTTTTTTTTTGCCTGTGTGCTTGCCTGCTTACCTCATCTTCTGCATATATTTCTACTCCATAACCCATAGAGAACATAGATCATTCTCTTATATCTGCTTGTGTGTGTATTATGCTCTCATGTTGCGTGCTGGAGTGAGCGTGTCCCTGGTGATCCAGGTGTAATTGGGTTAGTGACAACCAGGACAATGTGACACCTGCAGGTCTCAGCTGTGCTTCTCCCCGCTGAACTGGCCTGGAGTCAGCTGGAGCTCTGTCATCTGGACCGGCCTCAGCAGAAATGGCCATACTGGGACTGATCCAGTGTTAGAGGCTCCACTGGGCACCGCGCTGATATCACTCTAAGTCCTAACCTTCTGTCTTTTAGCCAGACAGAAACAACAAAAAGGACAGAGAGGAGGGAGAGAGCGAGGGAGATTACATGACATCCATCTTGGTGCATCAGAACCGATGTGGTGGAGTACAGATTCAGCTTTATGGGAATTAAGCAAAAACAGTCTGTCACTCCTGTGCTTTTTAAGTCATTACGTGGAGTATGCCTTGGTTTCATGGGACTCACATTCCTGTAATAGCCCAAGTCACTTCTCAGTTTAACCCCTTAATACCTGATTCTCCCTCAAATTTCCACTTAAATAACTTAAAAGTTAGAAAAAAACATGAATTTAAACATTGTATCACAATATCACACGGTGTACATATTGTGTATCTTTTGGTTGCAGCTACATTGAAGCTGCATCACACTTAATATTGAGAGAAATATTCAAACCCAAGATGCCATTGTTATATGGCCATTACATCAAATAAAAAATATCCAAATGCCTTGTGCATCATTTTAAACACATTTCCGAAGGGCACATTTTTGGTATCTTTGGTATCACCAGTAGAATTTAAAATAAAGTTCTGTGGGTTTGAACTAAATTCAGCGGAGCAGTTTTTCAGATGAACAGATCGTTGGGACCGGCAGATGCTAATGGTTTAAGCAAAAACAGTCTGAGTCCTGTGCACTTTAAAAGCCGAGTTTCATGGGAGATAATACACACCTATAAAATCCCACATCACACTTTAAGTTAAGGATAAAATGAAAATGAAAACTTGCGATGAGATGTAAAAAAAAAAAAAAAATTGTGTTGCATTAATGCATAGCAGTAAATATGGAAACACACATTATACCAGCTGACCGTTGCTCTGTCTGTCCATCTGATGTCATACATTTTCCTTCATTTGTATGTAGGTTCGTGCATAAAGTTGAATGCAATGTCTCCTGTTCATTAACCATTATCTACTTTCCATGTTTCTGTGTATAAATGACTGCTGCCATTGCCCACCATAAAGAGTGTGTTTCTGAGGATGAAGTCTGTGAACTGTAAATGCATTTCAAAATGTTAAAAATCCTTGTGCATCAATGGATCAGTTTTTCCCCCACACTTCTAACAAAGATGACTCTGCAGATACGAGGTTTTTGCAGGAAACCATCTCAGAACGATGGCGTTCATTGGCAGTTATGTGCTGTTCTCTCAAAGGCACCTTCCAGCCTGAGCATTACTGACAAACATCACACACACACACACACACACACGCACACACACACACAATTTAGACCCTGCTGGTGTGTGACAGCATCCCGAGTGCCCTCCTTCTCTCATCAGACAGAACTAGTGATCACAGACTGATATCATCACACAAACATCTCCCTGTCACATCAGATTTCTGCTGCTTATGTCTGAGAACCGTCTCTCTAGGCCCGAGCGGCGGCAGACCATGCTAACCAGCGCGACGCCATCGGAAGCTAATAAATCATCGGTGGTTTTATTTCAGATTTATTCGGACCGTAATGAAGATGCGACGGGCCCCGGGCCGTAACCGACGGCGACAGGGTGACACTGATGAATGGCTGAAGGTGCGTTCAGTACAGTCGCAGACAGAGGGACTGTCAAGCTTCGACGGGGCTCTGCATGTGTGCATGTGTGTGTATGAGTGAGTGTGTGTGTGTGTGTGTGTGAACAGTCGTGCTCCAAGGATCTCTTAGATCATACTCTATTCTCATATCTCTACAGATAGCCTAGGCAGCAAAGATTATTATTCTTTTCAAAAAGATTTTGATAGTATTAACAGAATTCATTCCTTGTCAGTCATGATGACGAACATCATGATCTTTGTCATCATCACCAGCAGCATTACCATTACTATCATCTTTTTCTTCATCAGTATTTACATTACCATCATCACCATCGTATTCATCATCACTTACATTACCTCATTATGTCCATTCCTGAAATCTTCGTTATCGTCATCAAAATCACTGGCGTCATCATTTTCAAAAACGCCATCATCATCTTCATCATCATCAAAATCAACATCATTAAAATTGACATCATCATCATCATCTTCATCCTCCTAAATCATCAACAGTATTGTGCGAGTGAGCAGTATCATCATCACCAATGTCACTGTCAATATCAATATCGATGTCATTTTAAAATACGTCTTAGTCAACAACATTACCATCACCGCCATCAAACTCATCATCATCATCGTCATCATTATCAAATCTCTCCTCCTCCTCCTCCTCATCACTTGACTGTATTGACGTCGCCATCACGTCCTCAGCTGTGATGCTCTTCATTCTATTGGCATTGTGTTTTGATAGCATGCTCTTCCTGTGTGTCATCACAGTCTTCACTGCAACCCAAGGACAAATCGGCCCGGTCCGCTCAATCCTTCAAGGCCAGCAGCTTCCAGTCATCCTGTCAATCAATGAATCCATACAGAGCCAGTCCCGCCCAGGCCTGACACAGGACGGCCCAGCACTTTGTGAAGAGCACAGAAAGACACGGGGACATCACACACAGCCACGTGGCAGCAACGTTGACAAGGTCCTCACCCCGCGCAAGCTGCTGGGCTGATGTGTCGCTGTCTGTACCTCCGTTCTCCTCTGCAAGCTACAAGGTTTTGAACAGGCATATCATGTATTTTTTACTGATTTGGTATTTCCTTTCATAATGAGTTAAGTGCTAATTAGGTTGCATTCATTGAAAACAGAAAGCAAGAATAACATTACTGCAAAACGTACCACTGACCCCATGGATTCTCCGCTATCACTTTTAAAATGTTTATAATCAGTAAAATAACTGTAGTGGATTAGGAGGCTTTGAGTGGCTACGATCAACTTCTTGCTCATTTTGCACATATGAGGCAGAGTTATTCCTGAAATAAAATCACGCCACTATATGACGAGTCTCCCTGGTCATTTAGCTCTACAAAGTTTCATCTCATTTTTGATCATGTTGCCTGCAATGTGGTCAGTCCTTCAGTCTGCGATTGAGCTGAAAGACCTCAATGTTTATTCAGTCAGTGCACCAAATGAAAAAAAAAAGCCATTTATCCCACTTTGGTAGTAAAATAAAGGCAGTTTTGGATAAAAGTTAATTCCTAGGAGGCTGCGTGTAATATCTTCTTGATTGCATCAGCACTACACAACAGAAACAGGTATGATGTCAGTGGACGTGGATGTTGCAGTTGTGTGCGTGCGTGTGTGTGTGTGTGTGTGTGTGTGCACACGTTTGCACATGTGTGTGTCTCCGCTCCATCACTCTGTCTCTCTAATTACTGCTGTTTGTCCATGGTGAGACAACATGAAGGCATGTGGCCTCTCTGGCTGACAACCACCATGAATGGACAGATAACACACTTCTCCTTTGCAGAGGACCGGCACCATCTCTCTCTTTCCATCTTCATCACACTCTCTCACACACTCTGTTACACTCCTTCACTCTGCCTGTCTCTCTATCGCCCTCTCCTCCTCTAAGGCTCCTCTACCAAGTTGTCACTCAAGAGCTGATGAAATCTCTATCACATCAATGGAAGACTCGCTTAATACTCTCTCTTTTCTTATCTACTCTGTCTCTACTTGCACTGTAGCCTCTCTCTCTCTCTCTCTCTCTCTCTCTCTCTCTCTCTCTCTCTCTCTCTCTCTCTGTCTGTCTCTGTTATCCACATTTCTTCTCCCTTGCTCTCCTTCTTACTCTAAATGAAAAGTTGTGCTGTGTTTACCACATTTGCAGCATGGGTTTAACAAGGTATTAGCATACCCTGTGGGTCTATAACCCTCTCCTCACGCACACACACACACACACACACACACACACACACACACACACACACACATGCGCGCACACACATGCACACATGCATACACAAACATGTCCTTCAGTTTTCCTGTGGGTGACACACACATATGCCTACACGCACGTACACACTCATAACAAAAGCACATGTGCACACACACACACACACACACACACACACACACACACTTATAAGTGCGCAGAGCCAGTTAATTAGAGCTTGAGGCCCTTCTCTCCTAACAAACCTGAGGGTAATTAAAGAGCCCCTGGACACGGGTGTGTCTGTGAGCTGCTTCTAATTAAGCCCCAGCGAGCTGATTTAGCTAATTAGCTAAAGGCTGGGTGTCGGACACCAAAGCATTCCAGCCCCTGCAGAACACGGGAAGTTACAATGTTCCCATGTTGTCCCCGGCAACACTTTCATTTCCTGGGGCATTAATCACCAGAGTTCCAACTGTCGCTATGGTGATCGTGCCACCAAAGCCATGAGGGGACGCGGGGAGTGGGCGGGGCTACGATGATCTGGGACTGAGGGTGAAAGGAATGGACCATTGATGTTACAGCTCAGGGACGATGGGACCAATCATGGAGTGATTTCATAGCCAGCAGGGCTGAAGAGGAGGGCCGGACTATGTAACACTGTCTGAGAGTTTGGGTAAATGTGTCTATTATCAGACGGCCAGTGATAAGACGTCTCATATTTGACAAATTCTTGTCTGACATGCTTCTTTCATTTTCTTCCATGGTATTTATTAAACAGGTTAAACTATGCACCTGCTTTGAAAAAACACAGATATTTCCAAGTGCAAAGTCACTTTAAATGTCTTTTTTTTTTTAAGTAATGAGAAAAAAAAAAATCTCTAAGGACAGCTTGTCACTTAGCCTGTGTGGTTTGATTAACAGTGTTTACTCCTTTGGATTCGGTCAACTGGCCAAGATGGAACAATGTCATTCGAACTCAGGTATGTATCAAAAAACAACCAAAAAACAAGAGTCTTGGTTCTGTTCCAGCTGCACTGAGGTGTGGTTTGTTGGTCATAAGAATGCAACATGAACCTTACAGGTTACAAATTTGTAGACTCAACTAATGCCTATATTCGGCGATTTCTTTGTCAGCTCTTCGCTGGTAGTATCACTAGAGAAAACAAGTAAAGCCTAAAAGCACAGTTCAGTACAGCATGATTTGCTAATGTCAGTTACTGCAATAATAATATTTTTTTTGTGCTTGGATTCTTGTTTTTGTTTTGTCATGATGAATTATTAGAACTTTGTTTTTGCAACCTGCGCCATGTTTACATGAAGTGTGCAGACAGCATCTTCTGCCAGTCTAAATAATTTTTTTTTTGCTCTGTACACCTGCACCAGACTGTACTTAGGCCCAACAATTCTTCTGAAGTCTACTTTTCCCCCCCTTGCCAAAAAGTATGAAATCTCACAATGACAAGTCACTGAAGTTGCCTAATGATTGCCAGTAATTTTCACTTCATGTGACCTTTGTTTCCAACTTTTTTTCTAATAATAAGGAAGTATGACTTCTGCATGCAACAGCTGCAAAGTGAAACAATATATCTTCCACTCGCATGATTGAAACCAAAGAAAAGGAACTGCAGGTGTGATCACACCCTTAGCTTCCACTGGACAAACCATTTGCAGTGGTGGTTACTTCAGCTCTGCATACAGCTAAGCCTTGCATCAGTGAGCAGTGATCATAACGCTGCCAACAAAAGCCATGGAGGAAAAGAGGAATGGTGCGATTGCTGCCCAGGTCACGAAAAAGGCCAAAACAATTAAGGATCATTATATATTTGCTGGGCATTAGCAAGACTTGGCTGAATGTTCAATTATGGACTTAGAGGAATTACCTGGAGGTTTTATGCTCTGCATGAGTGATTGTACATTACATAAAAAAATAGGTGGTTTTAAAACTGTTGAGACATTGGTTATAAGTGGTGTGATTATGGTTTATGATTATATATTATTACATTTGAGCAGCTCGCTGATTTTGACAAGGCAAGCAAAGTTGTGCTAATGGACATTTGGGCAGTAGGGTTGCAAAATCACACAGTGGATGTGCTTTAAAAGTACAAGGTGAAGTCTGGGTACTGGCTACACACAGTACACATACTTAATTGCTGCCTGTCTTTGGCCACTGCCATCAGAGTGATGGGCTCATCTGAAGACTCAACTCAGTTAAAGACAATCCAAAACCAAAATGCAGATTGAGGGAAGGGAATGATGTTATCAGATAACAGTGGCACAGAGTCTGTAATGTGAATTCAGAAAAGTTTTTCACAACACACAGGTCCTCCTGGAAATCAAATTTTCAAGACACGATATGTACCGGAGGAGAAGTTCCCCTGGTTTTATCTGCCTCCTCCCCAGCGTTATCTCTCTTTCTGTTCTTCTCTGTAGCCTGTGTCGCCAATAATTCAGCTTCCAACTTCATAGCTGGAGCGCATCTGATCCCCATTCATTTCCGCAGCAGGAGAGGGAGAGCTGGCGTTGGCCACTAAGGCCCTGATCAATCATGATCTAGCACGACAGCTTGTATTAGAGATGGAGAGATGGAGGGTTGGTGAGGGAGAGAGAGAGAGCAGGGAATATAAGATATTCAGACACGGATATTTCTCTGTCTGAGATGCATGTGATTTGTCGACATGGCCAGATGCGATCAGAAGATGGTCAAAGAAAAAAAGTGCGAGGGGGAGGAAGGGATGAAAAAAAAAAACATCCCCGGCCCTGTTCGTTATTAAGAGATTAAATCCCATCTCTGACAGACTTGTCAGCGCGGGAGACAGAATCGAGCACGGCCGGTAATTTGACTAGTTCCCTATCTCCTCGCCACTCAGTTGGCCGATGACAGCCGGGCGACAGAGCGTTGAATATGCAAGATGTCTCTCCCTCTATCCCTCTAAACTCTCCCCTCTCCCTCGCTTGTGAATGTTGTCATGGCTACCTCAGAGACACACACACCTACGCACTCATAAATATATGCGCGCACACACACCCAGCCCTCTGGAGCGGCAGATCTTAAGCCACTTGCGTCCTCACCGAGGGGTTTTGACCTCCCAGCATATTGACAGATGAAGGCTTGCAGGTTCAAGTCCCTCTTTTGTGTGGCAGCAGTTTACGGCGCAAAAAACGCTCTCACTTTCACCTTCTACCTTAGGCTCCAACTTTTCTCTACCCACCTTTTTCTTCTGCATATGTGTGTGTGTGTGTGTGTGTGTGTGTGTGTGTGTGTGTCCACTGACAGTTCCTGTTAGCCTGATGTGCAGATCCTTCCAGCACACCCACGGTGAATCCAGTCAGGCCATGTGTTATTTTAACACTCACTTTCGGAAGATGAACGAGGGACGTTTTTCCTCCTCCTCCACCCTCTCCTCCTCCTTCATCTCTCACATTCTCATCCCTTGTTTCTCTCTTCCTCCCAGTCCCATCCCTCCATTCGGAAAAGCATGACCCAGTATTACTGTGACATTATGGGGCCACTTACCGCCCTGCTAAAATAAACCCCAGTGAAGGAGGCATGTGACAGAACGGGGTTACAGCATGCCGTCGCGCAAATTAATCAAACAAATAAACGAGGAATTTAGACTTAAACAGGGAAGATCTCTCTCGTCCTCTCTCTCTCTCTCTCTTTTTCTCATCTCTTCTCCCGTCTCGCAGCTCCTGTCTTCGTTCTCTTTTGCACACTGAGACACACAAGCACACACTTGCACACGATTACACACACATTTAGGCAAATGCACACGCTTATGCACACACACACACACACACACACACACACACACACACAGAGCTGCCTGCACAATCTCAGGTGAGGCAGCAAAGAAACAGCAGCTTCAAAGCAGATTCAGTCAAATCTGGATCACTGTCCCTTTTGAAATCCATCCACTCACTCAGTCCTCTCACTGGTGTCAGTCGGGGCGCAGGGCAGCGACAAAGCCTCTCCTCTGCTGTCTGTCTTCTTGCCATCTGCCCTGGACCAAACCTAACAGTCTCCAGCAGGAAGATCCATGTACAATTTGTAGTCAAAGATAAAGCTCCATTTTCTCTTACCCTTGTTAACGTCCACATATTCGGACTCCTACCCTGTCAATAGACAACTGGTGGCATCACTGGAGAGTTAGCTGTGTGTATCTACTTTATATTAGAGGTGGGAATCACTGGGTAACAGGTGACACGACGCTATCATCATATTTTACCCACAATAACAATACAGGCCATTCTGTGATATGTGATATATTGTAAATAGCTTTGATACATCTCAATATCTGTAACAAAGGAAGAAAAAAATACTCTGAAAAGGAAAAATATTTTTTCAGTAAGCAGGAATCAATCATGTTTTTCAGCACAGCCATACTTTAATATGATTAACATTATTCAGTACGTATTCAGTACAAGTCTGGGCACTGTCAGATTCAAATAGTTTGGAAAAATGGCGACAGCAATCGGCATTTACAAAAACACATAGCAGGTGATTAGATCAAATATATGTCAGTCATCAGCTAACTGTCCACTCCAACAAACGTAATACGACTTCATGGTGTTGGAGCTCTGGTATATCATCTCCTCATATTGTTTTTCTGATAATTTATGTTGATGATAAAATTTATTGCAAAGCGGGTGATGTCCCTGGAATATTTTAGGGGTAACTCAACAGGCAGAATGCCCTCTAACAAACAACAGTCTAAGAAGAAACACGGAGTAACATTTACCCACATAAGATGGTGGAGCTAATGCTACAGGGGAAGCTGGCATGGAGACTGTCAGTAGTTTGACTAAAACTCTGGAATCTATGACAGTGAACACTGGTGCTATGATGGAAAATAAATAGTTAAAAATGCTACAAAATATCACTGCAGAAACACTTCCAGAGCTTGAAAGAAGTAAGCGACGATGTTGTCGAAGCGGAACAGAGAATTCTCCTCTCCTGATGCAGAAAAGCGCTTACACATCCTGGAAAAAATGTAAGAGGACTAACAAAACGTCTTCATGAGAGCAAAAATTGAAGTCGGCACAAGAATCTAAGGATTTTTGGCCTACCCAAGAAGCTGGATGCAGTCAAGTTCATGGAACCATGGATTCCCCCAGGTCCGAACAGTTTGAAACAAAAGCGGGCCATGTCAAATTGGCACACAGGTTTCCAGCAGATGTGGTGTCCTGGTTTCCTGGCTCGGTGATGGACAGACTTCACAACTTAAGTGACCGACAGAGAGTGAAGGATACTGTCAGACAACTGAAAGACGTCTGACATGAGGGAGCGAAGATGTATTTCTTCCAGGACTTTGCAGCAGCAACACAGAAAAAAAAACCCAACATGAATATGACCGGATCAAGAGGAGGATCCACAGTATAGTCGGGGCCCATAATACCATGGTTTACACAGCTTCACATAGGATTACGGTGAATAATACGACCAAATCCTTCTACTCACCAGAAGAAGCCTGAGCATTTGTTGACTCACTGTAGTGGATTTGTAAAGCTCAAATGAGATGGGTGATAAATATTTTCCATAGGCATTAGTCCAGTATACCCACCCAGTGGATTGTTTCACTAGTAAGGACCACACTGTCAACAATAGGCATTAAAATCATTTATTGATGGGATGATTTTGGTTGCTTGAAGCTTGAACTTACTCCTAGTTCTTCTGGATTGCTGACTGCATGTAGGGAAGCTTCAGTAAGGAAGCTGCTGTAGTACCCAGGCATGACAGACCCCCCTTAGGACCCTACATAGGACAGAGAGAAGAAGAGACAAAGAGAGAGGAGCAAGAAGACAAGAAAGAGAGAGGAACAAGAAAAAAAAGAAAGAAATAGGGCGAGAGGGAGGGGCGCAGTATACAAAAGTGAAAGAGTCGGAGAGGGCTAGGTGTGTATTTATAGGAATGCCGGAAGAGGTGCCGTTGAGGTGTGGTCCTGCTCCTGAAACTCTGCTAGAAAGCTTTAAATCCCGTCTGAGACTGGCTCTGTGCCTTTGTTAACCTTGTCTTTTGGGCCATAAATTTCTGGCCTTTTATTATTTGGAAAGGGGCCAATTATCTGTACAATGGATGGCCTGCCAGATGAGGCTATACAACTGACTGATGTTTTGGGTTACTGTAGCTTACTGAACGTAATACTATTGAGTTATATATTTTTATTTTTCCCATTTCTTTTTCAGCTTATTTAGATATATGCAAATGGCTTTGTCTATACATATAATTGTATTTAAGCTACTATTTGTAGCTTAAATTTGTTGTACTATTTATATTGCCATCCAACATGGACAGCAGTAACTTTGCCCCTGTTTTTTACTTCAGTATTAAGCCTGGATCTCTGGACAGCTAATGATGGGAAGCACATGATTCCCCTTCTCACTGGCCCACCTTGTTAGTACAGTCTGAGAGACTTTGGATTGATGTTATTATGTCTCTTCTTTTTGTACCTTTTGTGCCTTCTACTTTAATTTCAAAAACTATCTATGGGTACCCCATTAAACATATTTACTAACTTGCAACCTTTCCCTTACTGATCTTACCAGAATTACTATTACTGTTATTATGTACTTAATCTGCCTATTTATTTTTCCCTTCTCCTATTTTTCCTAAGATTGGTAAGCATTTTTTCCTTGGATTATTTGAAATATATTTGTACCTAAAATCATTGAGCCAGCTCCAGACGGTAGGTTATGCTTGTATTCAGCAGTGATGGGCCCTCCACTTGAAGGGTCTTTTTGGGATGGACCTCTTTGTTTTCTCTGCATTCTCAACTCTTAACATTTTGCTTTGGCCATTATCATTTTGTTAATTAATCATATAGCACTCAGTCCAACTAGTGAAATGCAATTATTATGAATGTATCTGACAAGTAGAGGATATGGGTGATGTAATCTGAATATCAATATTTCAAAGCTCTACATGGAGTGTACAGGGCTTCCTGGGATATAGGAATTATCTCTTTTACAAACCCTGTGTTTCAGCTCTTAGTCAATGATAAGCAGCATCCTTGTAAATCCTGGAGACTCAACCCCCTTTTACTGTGATCTGAAATGTATCTTGTATTATAAAGAAAAATTAAAAATGTTTTACTCAATAAATAAAACACCTGATGTATGCCGGGAAACTTCCAAAGCCTTTGCTAGTTTGCTTTGCTCTTTGACAAGTAGTAAACTACATAAATCTCAGGAAACCAAAAGATAGTTGGAAACTGATCTATTTGATTTGGAATAAGAAATATGTCAGAAATCCATCAGATGCTAACCTAAATGCAATGTTGGCTACAAGAGCATCTCTAAATATACTTCTTGCACATAAGGTTGACTTGCTAGACAAAATTGATATGGATTTGGTAATAAACCAAGCACATACCTGGTATGGTTGAATTTAAAAAGTTCTCAGGCAACAACATTTATTAAAGACAGAAATTTCGCTAATGCTTGCTGATCAAAGGTTGACAGTGAGTACATTTTACATGGAGGGGCAGTTATTCCTGCGGTAACACTGCATCATCGATGTCAAGGTGTCCGGTCAAAGATATGGTGGTGTTGGATTTTGTTCATATCATCCAGCACTATCACTGCTAATATTCTTACCTGTGTATGTATATCTTTTTCTGTTGATGTGTGTACATATAGAGACATCTGCTTTTTTTAATTATTTCTAGTAAAGATTTCGATTAGATGGCCATTGGATGTTGTATTTGTGTGTGAAAGTAAAAATCACAATAAAGATGGTTTCATGAGTCACGCTAATTTAATCTTATAAGACCAGGTGGCTGACAGTGTTGTAATTTACCTTTTGTGGTGGACCTGCTTTCCCTCAACTTGCTTTGTCTTTCTTCTTTTACTTCAGTCTGTGGTTTCCACACAGACTTATTGACAAGTCCAAAGAAGAAGTGTGAAATTGCTGCCTTAAAGGATAATTCAGGCTGTTTTCAAATTTCGCCAGATGTTCCAGGCGCCATCATGATGATTGAATGTGTTGAAAATTTCATCACTACCTTCACTGTAGCGCTTCCCAAGACTTCTGTTTAGCTGGGAGCGTTGCTATCCAGAGGCCCGGTGGGTAATCTCCAATAGCAAAACACAACATCTTGCAGCCGGCCTGCAAGTCTGCTGAGGCTACTGTAGGTGGAGAAATTTGTATTTCTACATCCTCTACAGTGGACACCCGCCTGCAGAATGGAGGCCCCAGAGAAGCGCATATGCTTTGACTGTGAGTGTTGGACACTAAAGCTGAAGTTTATCGTTGATGTTTTTGATAGTTCAAAATGATTCTGCTATTAAAACTCCATTGTAAGTGAGCTGGAAAAATCTGGATGTGAGATGATCTACCTTTGGACAGCTTTCTACGGGAAGAAGAAAAATGCACTAACGACCATAGAAATGCATGCATGTTCAATTGTTGTTTAAGTGTCAAGATTATTTCCGAAGGATTTCTTCCTCTAAGCTCAAATAGATGGCCTTCCAAACACTCAGAAGCTTTGGACAAACCGATTACTGGTATCTGAGGCTCAAAGGGTTAATATTTGAGCTGGTATCAGGCCATAGGATGTGTATGGCTCCTCTCTGATAATAACAGTATCTATTTTTAAGCTATTTTTGTACTGTTTACTATATAAGGGCGCCTTTTGAAGCTTTTTCCCAATATTTACCACTGTTTTACATTCCTCAGTGGTGGAGCAATTATCTCAACACAGTCAGGAATGTAGAGTGACTCCCAAGTCTTCCATTGTGTCTCGAACACATTAGCTATTCTTCCTTCAGATTTCCTTCCTGCCCGTGATCATGCTATTAGCTTCTTCCTATCTCCCTTTGTTTGTTTTCGTTAGAGTTTGGCTATAGGTTACCTTAGTCTACTGTGTAAGCGTCAATTAAGTTGCTCCGGAAAATTGGCTGAATGTATAAAATGTAAAATGCAAATGTCGTAGCACTGGATGGTACTTGTTCCTAGGCATCGCTGTTTATTCACTAGAGATCACTAGAGATATCACACGAAGGTCATTTTACATTGCTGATGTAAAAGATCCTCCTGTATAGATCAGAGGAAAGAAAGAAAGAAAGAAAGAAAGAAAGAAAGAAAGAAAAGTGTGTTTTGCACATTTGGGATGACACTTAGTGCATGCCAACAGGAAATTCAATCATAGCGTCTAGCTCATCTCAACACTTCCAGATTGCTCCCTGTTACTCACTAGTTACCATAGCAATGGCTCAGAGGTCCATTACACATGCAGGCAACATCTTGATTAATCTCGACGATGACAGTGCGACTCTCGATGGGGACGGCTCCACATTGATCCGTAATGAAGCCATTGAGCCGCATGACGAATGGAGGGGAAGGAAATTTGTGAGCACATGATTAATGAAATAATTAATTAAGTAATTGGATCAACTTAATTATTTATTTCTCAATTTTTGAAGTCGGATAAAAGTTAGATTGCATATTCAAATGCGAGGTGGAATGAGGTGAGGTGTCACGTTCTGCTTTGGTGTGTAGGACACATGTATGGACAGATCAAACCGGAGAGTCGAATGTAAAAGGAAATATCTGTCATCTGAGTCTTATTCAAATAAACTGCGTGTTTGCCTCCTCTGAGCACATTTCAGGAAAATTTATTACTCACAAAAATCTGACTTTGTCATTTGACAAAGTGAAAATGGCTTTCAACAAAATTTTTCACAGGAGGATGATTTGTTATTTAAATGATCAGAGTAATGAATGTCTGGGGAGCCCATCTTTTATGTTTCCCACTTTGAGCCAAACATAGTTATTTCATTTGTTTTTTTATATTGTTAATAATGAGGATGATTAACAATCTTGATGAAGAGTTAAGTCTGTGATCCCTATTCCCGTATGTCACTCCCAGTATGCCTGGAAATAGTTTTTGTGATTCCACGTTCCCTTTTCCATCTGTTGTCCCGCTGTTACGAGGTGTGTGGGATGTTTCCTGGATCTGCTCGCAGGACTGTGTCCGTTTCCAGAGAAAACATGCAGGAATCTTGGATATTCTCTTTAAAAAACTGACGCCTTCCACCTCCATGTGCCTCTCCAGATTTCATACCTGGTATTGGCCCTTTAACTTCACACGGACACGGACAAATGCAAAACCTAAAGTTCCCAATAACTCCCATTGTGAGAAGGCTTATAGAGTGACTCCGTGGGCCATGTTGGTATCAAGTCGAACGTGCAGCTGCTGAATGCCCCTGCGATTCAGTCGCCTCATGTCGTGTACCTTCAAGTCCCCGTTCAGACCGTGCTGCTCCATCTCTTTTAATCACCTCTTCTGTCCGTCCCTAATGACATATATGTGAAAACCTAATGAAATAACTCGGGAACATAGATTGTATTTTTATGTTCCAACACCTGTTTATCCAGGGAAGGGTTTCGCTGAGCGTGCATGCTCTTTTTTAGCAATGCACTGCTTCACATTCCTACAGTGACACACACCCACACCTTTGCTCCGACAGTATTCCACCACTGGTTTCTGACCAGCTCCAGCACAGCAGTTTCGAGTTAACTGCCTTGCTCAAGGGCATGCTGATGGGAGTTGGGCTACACCTATAACACAGGCCCAAACCTGAACCGCTGGCATGCATATTGGTATGTGTGAACTCGATACAGCCTCTGATACTGCAGCAGTGGGGGCCAATGCCACAATCAGGTAATTCTACTAGTCCCTTTGGTGGGTTTGTCATTACAAATGCATGATGCATGGCCAAGCTTTGTTCAAACACACAAAACTTTATTTTAAATTCTAGTGGAGATCCCAAGGTATCCAAAGACACCAAGTATATCCTGCAGAATTACAGGGAAATGTATGTAAAATGATGCAAAACACATCCAGACATTTTTTTTTATTTGATGTAATGGTGTATCCATAAAACAAAGGTCTTTTGGGTTTAAATATTTCACTCAGTCGAAGTGTGAAGTAGTTTCAATGAAGCGATGCAAGCAGCAGCTGCAGCATATGTATGTGACATTTTAGTACAATCCAGACAAAACTATTTCTCCTTTGACTTTGAAGCTATTTGAGGGTACATACATTTACATTTACTGATATGAAATCAGAGTTAAAGGGTTAATAACAGAGAAAGAAATGCTACCAGGAGCATTACATCATTGTAAAACTCATGCAGTGATATAATTAGCCTCAGTTAGGTAACCTGAAGCAACAAAATGGACACAACTGAAGATAAAAACCAACAAGGAAAAGGTAGCTGTAGCTGTGCTAGCTCTTGAAGAGGAGAAAGAGGAGCTTGTTCCAAAATGAAGGACAAAAATGAAGTTAACGTTACTTACTGGGAAACGATATAACACTTCTTATTTCCCTCCAGGCACTCCTAACTCTTCTCGGTGTCTCACGATGACGTGATGTGCGCTGCAGCTAGAGTTGAGACATGTTCAACTTGGAACATTTGGCCTCTGAACATGCCGCGTCCAAAACCCAAAGCACATAGCCACACGAACCTGCTCCAGCCAAACCACTGAAAGTAACCGACAAAAAAGGTGCAGGCGCATGCAATGTGGTCACAGCTAAAGACAGCCTTACCTAAAGAGCTAACCGTAACCTAGGGAAACTAGAAACAGCGGCCACAAAAACTTCACTATCTTTGTCATCCCTGCTTGATTGGTCATGAAGACGCAGATAAGATCTATCAATCTGAGCAAGACCACAGCCTCAGAATGATTCCCTTTGAAAAGTTGACCACAAGATATTACAGAGGCACTCAACCGGAAATGGAAATGGAAATGGAGACAGTATCCCACAAGCCAGCACAATGGAGCGTGGAGATATTTTAGATCAGTTGCAGACGATCACGCGCTGGGGACTGGTGTGTGAAGAATTCCACTAGTGCAGCCAGCAAGCCTGCGCACAGTGGAGCCCAAAGCCAATGCAGCGCCACGCTTTCTCCACAAATGTCCCCTTTTGGTCATATGAGCCAGCTGAATTTCATTTGTGCAGCAAGTATGCTGCTGGCCTTACTCATTCATTTCTTCCACTCTGGTTTTACAAGTCAGTGTGTATTTTTAACGAGTGACCTTTCAACTACAAATCCACTTTTCGCCCCTCGTGCCCAATAACAGCCACTCGAATATAGGGCAACATCAAACTGAAGAGTTGAGGGTTAAATTCAGATTCTTGTGACTGTGACTGTGTGAGTGCGTGCATATGCATCTCCGTATATGTGTGTACATACCAGCAGATTTGTGTGTGTGTGTGTGTGTGTGTGTGTGTGTGTGTGTGTGTGTGTTTTTATGCAGTGTGTGCAGGTCTTAGTGTTGCATTGTATTGGAGATCATTGAGCATCCATCAGTATGCCGTTAAGCAAGCGGCCAGTGAGGATATGAAATGTCTCTCACTTTGGGGCTGCTGCTGATCAGTGCTCATAAACATTTAATGTCATAATCACGCATCAGCAGTACAGCACCAACGCACGCGTGAACAAGCACGCAGAGGTCCTTGCACACACACACACACACACACTCACACACACTTACACAAACACATGCACAGACTCACTCAGTCAGAAAAACTTCTCTGCTACATTGAGTACGTATATTTTATGTTATATATGGAGGTAGAAGCAACCCCTGCTTCGCTCCACACACACGCGTGCGCGTACACACACACACACACACACACACACACACACTGACACATTAGGGGATCCTGCCTCACACACCATTAAACAAACACACACCATCAACCATTTAGGCACTAAAATATTGTGTGTGCTCAGAATGTGTACAATGTTAGGCTTTGGTGTGGAAAGATGAGAGAGAGAGAGACAGAGAGAGAGAGAAAGAAAGAGAGGGAAAGAGAGAGAAAGCAAGAGAGAGAGAGAGAGAGAGAGAGAGAGAGAGAGAGAGAGAGTATTGTCGGGGGAGGGCTTTACAAAGTAAGCCAATTTATACAAGGTATCCCGGCTCGAATTAGCGGCTAATGACTCTATTAGCTTTCATTTTTGCACCGAGGAGATTTGCCTGCATAAATTAGGGACCGATCATTGGCAAAGTGTCACGGCCAAAGGACAGTTTATAAATACAACAGCCAGGCCTTGTCAGCTGCGCCGGGCGCCGATATAGACGTCTCTGCAGACTTTGTCGTTGAGCGCAACAGACTTGTGCCAGTCAGACGGTGACAGGGGACCGTGGAGGTCCCGGGGGGAGCTCTCGTGCCGTCGTCCCTGAAAAGGTCAACTTGACGCGGGCACAGCCCATCGACCTGGCCCCCTGTCGGCCCCGCTGATAAAAATCAGATAAACTTAAGACCACTCATTGATCCAGGTTGCAGAGCCCTGGGCAAATGTTGGCCCAGCGCACCCTCCCTCCCTCCCTCATCGTTTCTCCTCCTCTTCCTCCTCCACGTTCCCTTCTTCTGTGCATATCATTATACGCAGGCAGATGAAAGGGGAGGGGGGGTAAAAAGGAGGAGGTGTAGAGGTAAAGATAGAGGACGGGTGGGAGTATAAGAGAGAGGAGAGCACCAGCAGGAGTTCTGGTGAGGAGAGGAGGAGAGGTGGAGGAGGGAGGGGGACGGTTATTAAGAGGTGAGAGGATGAAAAGTGGGAGAGGGGACAGTAAGATTAATCGCAGAAATTTGAGCAGAGACAGGGAAATTTCATTAACTATGAGAGCACTTGTTAGAGCTAAATGGTCAGAGAGAGTGGAGGGGGGTGTAGGCTCTCAGAGGTGGAAGAAGTACGAGAGAGAGAGAGAGAGAGAGAGAGAGAGAGAGAGAGAGAGAGAGATGCCAGTTCAGCTTTTCTTGAGATAAGGTATAAATGTGTTTAAAAAACAGTCCCTTCCCTGACCTCCTGCTGACACACATACATCGTCGCCCATTTTAACACTTCACTTGTGTATATCCCATAATCTGCCGTGATACTGGCTGAGACTGACTGAAGGAAGGAGCAAGGAAGGAGTGGATGGAATGAAAAGAGGGGGGGAGCAGAGAACCTGCAATTGTAAGGATAATGGAACTGAGCAAAACGGCAACAGAGCAGACTGTACTGAGACGGAATAGGAGCAAAATCACAGGAGAAGGGAATGGGATGGAACGATGAGTGTGGGAGAGATACAGTGCTAAAGTGTCTGGCTAGCAACACTTTCACCTCAGTAATCAGACCACACATCCTCTGCAATTTCACTCAGCATCCCCCCCGCCCCCCACCCCCCCCTTCTTCCCGCCAGGCTCGGTGTCTGTCTGCTGCCCTCTGCACCCTCGCTATCACTCCACACTTCCTCCCTCCATCCCTTCGCCATGTGCACTCGTCTTCCTCGTGTCCACATATCACCCTTTCCCCACACCCCCTCCTCCCTCCCTTTTCCCTCTCTCTCTCTCTCTCTCTCTCTCTCTCCCTGTGTCCCTCTCAGGAGGCTGAGTGTTACAGCTCAGGGGCAGAGAGGTGCCGATAAGGGGGACAGGAGTGTGACGCGAGCAGGGCCGATGACCACAGATAAGGCTCTCGTTTGTGTGAACATGTGCATGTGTGTGTGCCTGTGTGTGTGCCTGTGTGTGCGTGCCTGTGTGTGTGTGTGTGTGTGTGCGTACATGGGAGGCCCAAGGTCATCGAGGTATAAGTGGGAAAGATGGGGGTAACCCCGTTATCAGCTCTGTCTATGTCAGCACCTCCATCTGCTGTCGGCTCTCTTGCCAGTCTCTCTCTCTCTCTCTCTCTCTCTCTCTCTCTGTGTGTGTGTGTGTGTGTGTGTGTGTGTGTGTGTGTGTGCGTGAGTGTGATGAACAGGGAGCTAGCTGTAGGCGTCTGGTGAGCAGGAAGTCCAGTCTGGGTCATACTGGTGACACATACAGTGCAGCCTTCAGTGTCTTTCTCCCTCTCTCTCATTCTGTGTGTGTGTGTGTGTGTGTGTGTGAGAGAGAGAGAGAGAGAGAGAGAGCATTGAGTACACACAAGGACAGTATAAAAACACAAATTTATCATATTTAATGTGGTTATGGTAGTTATGGGGATATTTTAATCCTTGTTCAATCATGTAAAGCACTTTGTAACTTTGTTTTGAAAAGTGCTGTATAAATAAAGTTTATTATTATTATTATTGTTATCATCCCTCAGTAGTCTCAATACCAACATCAACCATTGTGTTTTCCAGCATTGTGTTGTGCGATTATGTTCAAAGTGCTATTTTTCAGAACTTCCCTCTGCATAACTGCCCAAGAATTTACAGCAGAACATTTAAATCAAGTATGAGGTTTTCTTTAATCATTTTCTTCACCACGTTGCATTTATGTATCAGTTCAAACACACTAAAGGAACGGAGATGAGGGTGCAGGTGGGGATTCAAGCAGAGGAGGCTTGAGAGGGTGCTGGAATGAGGCTGGGAACCACAGCTTTAGTCCTCTGCTGCCAACTACTGGTCAAAATGTGGTACAGCCTTTTTTTTTTTTTTTTTTTTTTTTAAAAAACAAACAAACAAAAAAAAAACATATTTAGTCTAGGGTTTGAGCATTGAAGACATGAGTTTGGATTTCCCCTTTATGTTAATTTTGTTTATGACTACAAATATGTTCTTTTAATGTTAAGATATCATTAAGAGTTTTCCAACGGTGAATAATAATAGGCTGATTTGACCAAAAAGTCACTTAGGCTATCCACCTTTCACACCAAATAGCTCAATATATTGTGTAATGCTTTGTCTTCTTCTGGGAAAACATTAAAAAGTTATAGTGTGTGATATTCTGACTGCAGGGTTCTCATAGTTTATGGAAAAACGTTTCTAATTTTTTAAATGCATATTGATTGAGAGTACACCCCACCTTTATTTGAGGCTGTTCTCTGTTTCTGGGCAGCATCATATACCACAGTGCACCTTTGATGCAACACACACACTGTATCATTCTAAATGTATGTTAAGATGCAGAAACATGATTCATATATGGACAAATCCTCTCAAATGTGGCATAACTCACAGGAGATAGGTCATTATGATTACACAGAGTGCTCCCTACTGGCCATTATCATTAAAGTGCATCTTCCACTGAAGGACACTGCAACCCGTGTGTTTGTTTCAGACTCGGTGCTAGGATTCAAAGTGTCTGGTGTGTGATGCGAATGTGTGTGCGTGTGTGTGTGTGTGTGTGTGTGTGTGTGTGTGTGTGTGTGTGTGTGTGCATGAGTGTATGGCACTGGGACAGTGGTGGGATTTCTATTTGGAACAAACAGGGAGCAGGTGCACAAATTAGTTTTTAAAAAATCTGCACAAATTTAATATGACTCTCTCTCTCTCTCTCTCTCTCTCTCTCTCTCCCTCTGCGTGTGTGTGTGTGTGTGTGTGTGTGTGTGTGTGTGTGTGTGTGTGTGTGTGTGTGTGTGTGTGTGTGTGTGATTACCAGTCATAACCATCATAGCTGGGCCTCAGAAGAGTCCATTTCATCATTGGTTGTAAGGGACAGTAAAAGATGCAAATAGCCTCAATAAAAAATCTGTTATATTTAAAATCTAATATCTATGATACAATATCTAGCCTCTCAATAAAACGCTGCAGTTAATGGGCAGTGGATTTATATATAGCCATAACCTAACCATAAGGTTAAGTGTTCCTAATAGTTATAAATGGGAGGCTGCCTGTTACTTTTGTTTATTGGCATGCGTTCTTCTTGGGTCCCCTCACTGCTACCAGTAATATAACATGTCGCTCTCACCGCACCGCAAAATGAGATTAGAGTTTGATATGGGCCCCGCATCGTCCGCCGAAGAGCCCGCACCATGAACTCTTCACCCGGGCACGGCGGCGCGACGACGCACGTAAGAGGAATATCCAAGCAGGCAGGAGGCGGGCGCGTTCCCCGCAGCTCCAGGCGCGCCTCCGCTTCCCTGCAAGAATTGTGTCGTTCAAGTCTGCCATCTACCGACGGAAAAACGCAATGACACTGTCTGATTTCAGTGCAGAGGTGTATGCGTTCTTCCTTCCCTAACAAAAATACTACAGTCTAACATGCAGGGACTTAAGTGTGTGTGGTACTCAGTGGTGACCTTACTGTGGTTTTATTTTACTTTATGGCATTTGTGGTATCCCTATATTTCTATAATAACTCCTAATGTGTTTGTGACATTCAATTCCTATAAGGACATATAGTGTGTCTGTGATAGTAAAAAAATCATTGTAGGTATAATGATCTTAACGTGTTTTATGGTACGTTTTGATCCCCTATGATGTCACCATATTATAGGGCTATAATATTCCCATGTTATCCCATTTGAAACTTATAGTGTGTCTGTATGTTTTATAACATTCCTATCATATTTAGGCTGTATCTACAGGGTTGTAAAGTGTCTGGGGCATTCAATATTGAATGTATAATTAGCCTACAATACCATACTTTATGATATTTTGTATGGTGTCCCTTTAAAATCCCTGTAATAACCAAATTGAATATTAGCCTATAGTTTATAGTTCTGTGCTGCTCACTCATTGTAAGGCACTCTGCATAAGAGCTTTGGCTAAGAAATTTCCATGCAAATGAATTGTGAGAGTGTACAGTTTCTGTCTTCTTTTGCAGGATTGGATTGGAGGTCATTTTATGCCCTAAAATGGGATTTACATTGTGGCTGCTGAAAGGAAAACTGTTTATTATTTCCTCTAATCCCCTCATAATGGGATTGTGTCTGTAAATTCGACCTACTTTACTAGGAAATTCAATGACTGTGACAAATACAGGCAAGACCAAGGCTCTAATGGCCAGCTTAAATCTACCACACTGTATTTAGTGTACAGTTCTCTGCTAGACTGAATATAGGCTTTAAAACCAATAAAACAAGACAGGTGCAACCAACATCACCCTTTTCCTTTCTCCCTCCTTCCACACACAGACGCTAAGGCACACATACACACACACAAAAATAGATAGAGAGAGAAAGAGAGATGCAGGCTTACATACATACACAGGGAGAAAGAGAGAGAGAGAGTAAGAGAAAGAAAAGAAGGCTATTTATTGGACCGGTTTTATTGCTCTCACTCAGGACTCATATCCTGAGTTTAACAGGGCTAAAAGCACAGGGGTTTTTAGTGTGTGTGTGTGTGTGTGTGTGTGTGTGTGTGTGTGTGTGTGTATGAGGGAGAGAGAGAGAGAGACTAAGAAGAAGGGAAAAGGTGGGGGTTACTGAGGGTTACACACACATATAGGTCAAGGCTGCAGAGCAGAGTGTTTGACTGGCTTGAACAGACACTTGCAGGCTGCAGCCAACTGTCTATAAAAAGTCTATGAAGGGTATGTAACAGTGTATTTTAAGCACTATGTGGTAGCATTTCAGTTTATTTTTAACAAAACATTTGTGATGACCAGTGTAAGAATGACGGCTCTCGTCGGCACATACAATTATTTATCACTGCCTCAGAACATATATATCGTTCCCCTCTTCTACCAAACGCTTTTAAGGTTTAAATTGGAATTTGAAGAATGAAATGTTCGATGTGAAACAGAGAACAAGAGAGGAATTGGACCGCTGTTCATAGCAGCCTGTCATTTTCCTCTCATCGGAACATTCAAACATGTTTGACAGGGAGATTTTCCCTGGTTCCAATATCACAATATTTACAGATCTTGTTAATAGTCTGATGGATAGTGTTTCCCAGATGGTCTGAGACGCATCTTGCACTGGATCATTTTACAGTTTGTTTATAACGCAAGACAAACACAAGATTCCTCCCTGCTATTCAATCCCTCGGAGAGCGGCCACAAACACTTTGAAGATGAAGAAAAACAAAATCATGGCATTGTTTCATCCTGCTATCACTCGGCAGTAATGAGCGTTATGCAAGCATGTGAGGAGGCGGAGCTTGCTGTATGTGCTCCCTGGGCTTTAGGGTCATCCTGGATAAATATTAGTGACTTTTTTCAGGCTTTTAAAGGTGTAAGGTCATCTTTTTGCAATCTATAACCATATTTTTTTCAATGTTCAGAGAAATTTACATGCTGGAGTTTGGATTGGGTCAATCTCTGCGCCATATTTCCAGTGAGAAATGGCTGTTTCAGTGTGGTCAAAGTGCACACAGAACACAGAAAATGCCTTTGCTCGGTGGCTGGAGGGGAGGCAAGCTTGTAAATCATTTCAGACTAAAGTCCACCATTCTTTTATGCAGTTTGGGGTAAAGAAACCTTTTAAGTCCTCTACTATTCTCTCTGTTGAAATTGCACTCTTTATTAAATTAAACAACACAAACCATCCCGTTTACAGCATATTTACCCCCCAAACTGGACTCTGAGCACACAGCCCTCTCACATTCTGTCTTTTTACTGCTTTGCCACTGGCTCTGCAGCACACTGAGCCCATGGTGTTGGATACATGAGCACTTACACTGCAGCTCCCTGTTTACAGAGGCTGTTTCCTCTTGGTCCTGGAATGGAGATACTGGAGGAGGACAGTTTATATGAAAAGTAAACTTTCCCCTGTCACAGCCCTTATGACTGCAGTTTGATTCCTATCATCACTTTGTAGATGTCTTTCATTTTCATGCGAAGAAATGAGCGTACGCCAGTGAAGCTGAGCATTACATTATTCAGATTTCAGTAATAAAACTTTTTGTCACCCTTTGTCTATCTCTGCCCCACAGCTTTCTCTCTGATTTACAGATGTTGCATCACTAATTTCATTTTACATTTACAATTCAGGCAATTAGACAATGTCATACAGAGCAACTCACAGTGAGCACAGCAGCAGAGTGCAATTCAGTTTGTTGATCATCAGTATCCTATGGAAAAAGAGAGGAGGTCAAGGGTCAGAGCCATTGCACTCTGGCAATTATGAAATGATCATGCAGAAAACTAAATCCTTGAAGAGAAACAGAATAAGAGCTAATAAGAGTAGAGTTGTTTATTGTTATTATTATTATTATTGTTATTATTAAGAAGAAGAAGAAGAAGAAGAAGAAGAAGAAGAAGGAAAATAAGTTACCTGTCTTGGCCTTTAGATGGCAGTACAAGACCAAAGGAAGCTCTGATTCTCATGCCTCTGACTTGATGTAACACAGTTCAGTGATCGAGTCGGGCGCCGTTTGCTGCTTGAATGCAACGTGGTGTCATAATGTTACATTGAGATTAGGCTACCACTGATCTCAGCTCATTGTGTCCCCTTGGAAGACTGGATCCGTTTCATTAATTACACCAGACTAATGTTATGACACTAATGTTTTGACAAAATAAAATTGTCATTAATTAAGCCTACTTTAATCAGCGTGTATTACTCACTCTCCTCTCACCCTCAACACACACACGCAGGCCTACAAGACAAACGCCTTCAAGTTGAGCAAAGGCACTTCCAGTTAATCCTTTGCGGCTGATCATAAAAATAAAACTGGTGTGGTGTGGATGTTACTGTACGCAGCTCATCTCTATCAATTCATCTCTCCCGTGTGTGTGTGTGTGTGTGTGTGTGTGTGTGTGTGTGTGTGTGTGTGTGTGTGTGTTTTAAAATTGATTTCATCTAATTCTATTACAAGCTGCTCAACCTGCATCCGTGATCATTTACACATAAAAATATAATTGACAATCTTCTTGGCTGTCGTCATATTAAGGCGGATTAAATGCAACGTGGAGGCGCGCTTCGGGCAGGCTATAATTAATATGAACTGTTTACGGCGTCGACGGGGCCACGTCGGTTAATGGTGTTGTTTATTGTGTTGCAGGGGCCCGCGTTTCCGGTGCATCAATCCTCGTGTCAGTGCCTGAGCCCGGTGTCGCCGAGGAGTGATGGCCGCGCGGTGATTATAACGGAATAAAAGGACGTAATGAAGTGCTTTCCGCCCCGTTATTCTCGTGCGCCCGGTTGCTGTCAGCCACCTCGACGCTGCATCGATGCCCCCCTCCCCTCCCTCCAATCCCACCTCCCTTTTTCCAACCCATCACCGTGCGCCACAGCCGGTTGCTTGTTGTGTTTTTTCATAAGGTTCAAATAAAGTTTAATCGTTTGCGGGTTTAAAATGCTAATAACTTGACAGGGGCCACATCTGTATGTGCTGTATATATACATATATATATACGCGTGTGTGTGTGTGTGTGTGTGTGTGTGTGTGTGTGTGAGTAAGTGTGTGTGTGTGGCATTTAGGCCTACGTGAGGTTTCATATTTGCACGCCGCTGTGTGTTTTCTACGCTCCTTTGCTTGATGTGTGCATGTAGCTGTAGCCTATGTGGTTTGTGCGTACCCGTGTTTGTGTGGCATAGAGGGTGTGTGAGAGTGTGTGCATGTGTGTGAGAGAGAAAGCAGGCGAGAGAGAGAGAGAGAGAGAGAGAGAGAAACTAATGGAACAGGTTGGTGGTGATTAATTGAAGAAATAGAGAGTTGATTGTAGTAATTAAACAAAACAAGGTAAAGCAAACGACTGGGCTGCCATCTGGGCCCGCGGGCTGAGAGCACATGCATTTACCCACTGCCAAGCACACCATTTATTTACCCATATAAAGATGCTAGGGGACCGGCTGGGGCTCGCTGTGCATGTTTGTGTATGTGTGTGTATGTGCAATCCAGTCTGTTTGTCAGAGACACAGAGAGAGGGGGAGAGTTTTATTCATCACATGCCAATATGTGTGTGTACATGCATGTGTAAACTAATGTGCTTTTTAAGTGCTTTGATCTGTCAGATGGCAATGCACATGTGCGTGTACGTGTGCGTGTGTGTGTGTGTTGCACATTTATACATATTTACATCTGTGATGGTGAACGCATTCATCCAGTGTCCCTCTGCTGATCATCCTGGCTGCTTTGGTGGA
>NC_043990.1:21004698-21077198 GCF_902150065.1 Myripristis murdjan | reverse complement strand
TCAGAGAAGATCCCCAGGAAAAATGCCCTCCTCTTTCATCTAGCTGAATTCTCCTATCCCTCCTTCTGCAGGGCTCTTTATGAAGTCCTACATTTCCTTGAGAAAAACATAATTTTCAAGGAACTTTCAATTTCAAACAAGTAACTGGATATCACACTCACATTGGCCCTACATCTACCCAAAAATAAACTGATGAAGTGATTAGATCATATTTATGTCACCCCTGTGTAGTCTTATCATCAGCATAACATGGGATATATGCGACTGTTTCTGATGTATCCTGATGTAGTACAAGATGCTTTCTCTGACTTTCAGCTGCTCACAATCTTAGATTGAGCCAATATCCTAAGATTGTGCTATCTGGGTAGGGTCAGACATCCCCTAAGCTTCACTTCATAACTCCAGTGGCATCGCTGCTCTTAGCCTCTGTTTCCTCAAACATTCAAACTAGGTCGTCACATAGGTTCTCTCCCAAAACAGAAAAAGGCATAGTTAGATCAAATCATCATGATCTTAATGGTAAAGGTCAAACTTACAAACCTTAAGGGTATTAAGAATAAACATGGAGGTGAACTAACACACACCAGAGGGGAGATTCTCCAAAGAGGTGGTTATTTTTCCGTAGAAGAACGCCACAGTAGTAATGTCTTTTTGACATTGGTTGTGGCAAGTCAGCTGCTGAAGTGACTTTCTGTATTGGTGGCTTGCTAACATTAACCCACAGAACACACAGCAGCAAGGTTTCATGAAGTGCAATAATTTGGGACTGGTACAGCAGTGAGGTCACAGCTTGACAACGATCTTCAACGTCCTCCAAACACAGAACGCCTTAACTGACCAATAAAAATCGAGTATTAAGCACAACCATTTCATTAAAGTGTTTGTGGCACAAGGTTAACATAAGGAAGAACTATGTGAGCAGGTAGCAGGCAAACAACACTGACTCAGGGCCATGCTTTACCTGACCAGAAAAGTCGCTGGCCTCTATTGTGGTTGACTGAAGCATTTGATGAATAAAGCAGATGACCTTTTTCTAGGATTCATCTAATTTGCATTCACTCTGTGTTGATTCTTCATCACCATACGTTTTCACTGTATTTGAAAAATGCTATTCAAACACCCCATTTCAATGTTAATGCCGCACTAGTCTTCTGTTTTCCTCTGAAAATGTGTTCTACTGAGCATTATTACAAGCCTTTAGGAGTTCTTCCCCTAACGGTGTCGACTTTCTGCGTTTCCGATGTCATGTTTCAACTAGGGTTGGTCATCAGTGGAACTGTTAACAGAAAAAAACGGTTTCAACATTGAAACTGACCATATTGAAACACATTTCATTTAATAATCCCTAAAATCAACTCAAGTTTGGATTTTTGCCGTTATTGTTCCTGTTTGCATCTGTAAGTGATTGCATCAGGAATGTAAAGACATCACATAGCCAAGCTTTCCACTGCAAGTAGGAAGACGGCCAAGAAACCTCTCCATTGTCATTAAGTCATTTGAACAGGTAATGCTTTAGACTGTCCTCAAACTACCTCCAGCGAGTGTCTTCCCAACAGGGACTCCTGAGCAAATGCTGAATTTTATTAAAACTTGGGCAGAAACGAGGATCTTTTCACAGGGGCCAAGCATCCAGCAGCAGAAGTAATTGCTCTGTCGTGTCTCCATTAACCATCCCCTGAACTTCAGCATTTTTGTGTTACATCATCAAAGTGCAGGAATGTCCCAGTCATTTTGTTGCCATCAGCACTTCTTGATAGTCCTGGAAACATGTGACATATAAGTGCTTGAGAGCAAAAATCCCAAAGGTGGTGAATTCAAATCGGGCATGCCTGAGTAGTGCTCTTTCCATCAATTCCTCAGCTGTTTGCTCCATTTTGGGAAATGATAACGGGAATCAATGAGAGAGAATCATTAAGGCGTCAACATTGATAAAAACGTATCGATACCCAGCCCTAACTCCAACTCTGCAGTTTCCTGGTGGCTCTGTGGGTCAGAGTTCATCTATTATGCTCATGATGTTTTGGGTTGGAATCCAGGCCATGATGTTTGTGACAAACTACCACCCTGTTGTAAAAATGTCAATTAAAACAATAATATTGGTTCCTCAAAAATGACCTTAAGCTGCAAACAATTTAAAAACTTGTATTACCTTTCAGTAGTTTTGAATGCCAACAGTGTGACCTCCGTCTGTCTACCTAGATCTCTTAAGCAGACTCTCATGCCACTGAACACACAAACACACACACAGACACATACGTACAATCTTAGACATACACACATTTAAGGCAACAGCAGAAATCGTAGCCTCTGCTTGATAATCTGGTAATGCACCTAATCACAGCTGGGTTCGAGTGACAGAGGGGCCGGACCAATGGGACATGACACAGCTGACGGCCCCCACCTGATAAGCCTGGACAAAACTGAAAAATGTTGTTGCGGGGGGATCCATGGGCTGATTAGGCTGGCGTTCGATTACCCGCCGCGCCGATTCATCAGTGTCCAGCTGCACCCTTTTACCGGTTCCTCCGGTGTCAGCGTGGTCACAACGCTGCTGGGACCTCGCCAATCTCTGTCGCACAGAATCAGCATCGACAAAGGCTGGATCTCGCTGCTTGCCCCACTTCAGCATGCGCACGCTGGAGGTGTGCATACATGCGCGCACACAAACACAGCCCTGCCACAGCCTGCAGTAATAAACATAATAAACTGTGTACACTAACCCTACAGAAACACAGACCACACTCAGTTTCACCTGGACTTGATAAACACACATACTCACACACCCAAGCACACACACACACACACACACACACACACACACAACATGAACATACAGGTCCACTCTGAGACGTGACCCCACCCTGAAGTGCCTTGGTCACCAATCAGAACCACTTTGTCAAGGCACAGGTAACCGTGACGACTCTAATCCCTCGGCAACCGGCCGGTCATTCATCACCGCCGAGGGAGGGAGAGAGGGAGGAGAGGGAGAGGGAGAGGAGGGGGGAGGGGGGAAGGAGGGAGGTGTCACAGACAGGGGCAACGGTGCAGACAAATGGGCCCAAAAATTCAGTATTAATCAGCAACTGATTTGCTGCCCCTTTAAAGCCAATACCACTTAGAGATTGGCGAGAGGGAGGGAGAGAGGGAGGATGACTGTGAGCTGAAAAACAGAGACCAATAACAGAAAAAAAGAGATGACACAGAGTGAAGGAAAATGTTGGCAAAAGAGGGAAAAAACAAAGAGGGAGACAAAGATTGAAAGAGAGAGAAGGAGAGAGGAGAACACCTTATTGGGGTCTACTGTTGCATTAGGTGTTAGTTTTGTGACTAAAATGCTGTGTAAGGTGCTCCTCGGCCGCCCACATACACACTTCCACACACACGCATACACACAGACGCACACTCAAGTAGCCCCTCGTTGATTTGTCAGTGGACTTGATCAATAGCCGTGATGGAAACAGAATCAGCTCAGATGGATTAAACGTCCCAGTGGCTCTGACGTTATTTTCCCATTAAGAGAAGGCTAATCGTTACACACACACACACACGAACACACGCACACACACATGCACACACACTCACATGCACACACACTCATGTACACACATACACACACACACACTCACCATCGTGCATCCGGAGCATACATGCAAATTCATGCACACAATGAAACACATATTCACTTGAACACAGATAGCACCAAAAGCACCAGTCTACACACACATGCATGCTGATACTCATACACACACGCACACATGCATGCACACACACCCACACACACCCACACCCTGTTAAAGAAGCTGTGCCTAAAGTGCTAACAGTGTGACTGTATTGATCCGAACACATTTCCCTCGACAACTCACACATTGCTCTTAAACGAAACCGTGCTCACATCACTTTATGTGGCAAGCTGGTAACTTAACATATTAAGAGTTTTTCCACTTGTGTTATTTATTACCTAGTTTCTTTTTGAAATAGGTAGTTTGTTCATTTCTCAATATTATTCCCTTGATAATAGGATGAGATAATTATGTTTCGCTATATCATAGCCTGGGTGAACACTCATTTCTGATTGGCTGGACGTTCGTTCAAACTGTGTAATGCACACATAAGCTGTATTCAAACGGGAATAGTTTCCCGTAATACATTTGCGGTTTCTTGACCAACACAGGATGTCTGTAATTTCATATGCTTGTCTGGACAGGTTTAAAATCTTTGTAATTTCACCCCAGTATTACAGAAATGGAAGAGGCTACCTTAAGATGTTGATACTGTTACCCATCTCAGCTGCTTGTAGGATTGAGTGCTCTTCACTGATTTTTAAACATAAATAAATAAATAAACACCATCTGATGACAGACTCCAAGTAGCAGCAAAACTGGTGGGTGCTTTTAGGCCAGTTAAATTGGCCAGAAACAGGAGACCATTGCTGCAGTACAGTACAGATGTTGCAGTGACAACTGTGCTCCAGAACAATTCAGATAAAAACTTTAGGGTCTATGGTGTTCAACAGACGTCAAAACTTTTGTGAAAACATGTCTGTTAGTAAATTTTATACAAAAGTTTCCATTCAGATGGGACTAAATTTATCACAGGACTGATGAGTTTAGCAAAAAACAGTAGGTAATTTGCTCTGTAATAATCACCAAGAGTGTCATCATAGAACACAGACATGTTTGATTCAGACTGGACAAAGATCAGGGTGTCTGTAAAATACAAAAAACCTGACAGATCCCTGTAAAACTAAGCCCATCTGAAGTTTCATTCATATTTTAAATTTATACACTGCCCATAAATTTCTGAACCAATTTGTGTAACAATTGCAACAAAATGAAACGACAGTTGCTCACGTTAGCCATTAGCAACCACACTCTGCCCCATTTTAACATAGGCTTACCCACTGCTTCAAAGACACTTTGATTCTTTTCCCGCAATTAATGCTGGAATAACGTTAATGTCGATATTGAGTGGACCATTTTTGTGTAGCTATGCGTCGTATTCAGGGTACAAAATTAACTTTTTGGCTCATCTGCTAATGGCAGGTAAATGGAGAAAATTTACCCGCCAAAACTATTTGTTGCCAGCCATAAAACTGCATCAAGCATTATTTACATACTGAGCTTCATATTTTAGCCAGGATCTTGGATCCCGATGTTTCTGACAGCAAAACCATAGACAGACACGGTGTAGAAGGCACAAAATAGTAGTAAGCAGCTTGGATTTGATTGGCTGACGTCATGGTAGGTAAAGTGGACAACAAGGGTCACATTAGTCTCAGCTGGTACTTTTTATACAAAAACAAACAAACAAACAACAACAACAAAAACACACAAACAAACAAAACAAAACAAAAAAACAGCAACATAACCCGGCTCTAACATGTAATTCCAAATTATTTACTGGCTGGTTGGTGACCCTAATTTATTTGCCTGCCAAACCCAAAATATTCCCTGGTCGTATTTAATCCATTTTGGCAAATCTGCAACACTTACAATACTGTCGATCAAGCTGGACAACGTTAGCTGAATCACATTGTGACATCTCATTGCTGGGCCATCTGATCTGTACGATAATAACAATATTTTTTTTGGACTCCAACTTCGTGCATTAAAAACCCTGAAACATACTCCTTATCTCAGATTATCCCTTACTTAAGCAGATTGGTAAAAGTAGGATTTACTGAGGACACCACCATCACCCGGTCATATACTGTAAATATGTTCTGCTTGATGATGAATGACCTTTAACGCCAGTCCCATAGTAGTGTGGTTTCATATCAGATTTAATCTTCATTTGCGTAGGCTGGATTTCATTCAGTCGAACTGCTCTAATCTCGTTCATTGAACACGTTCCTTTTAAAAGTCGTTTTAAAAGGAAGTTTTAAAAATCACCCCTCACAGACTAACACCAGCTACGTCACAGAACCTGTTCTACAAAAGCTGCTTTGTGTCCAGTAGCTGAGGTGCACGAAAAGGTGCGGATGACCAAGGACGCTGAGGTGAGGCGATATATAGATGGATGATAAATACCAAATGTGATGCAGGAAAGAGCACGAGGCAGAAGTGAGAGCCTGGGATGGAGAGGGAAAGAGAAAGAGAGTGATGGCTCCACAGGGGGAAAGCAGGAGACCATCTGCTGCTGGCTACCTGCTGTTCCTCCCTCTTTCTGCGCTCACCTTCCAGCTCCTCTTTCTCTCTGTTCCCCTGCAGTCTATGAAGGCACTCAGTCAGTTAGTGTCAGGGAGCTGACTTACACACCAGGGACTCTACACACACACACACACTTACACACACACACACATACACACAAAATGCATGCATGCAGATAAAGATATGAAACAGTACTCTGAGCAGAAGAGCAAGACAGAGAGGTGGAGGTAAAGGAGGTTTTGTGTCATTTTTAGGTTGGTGCTGCTTTTATTTTTTTCATTTTTTCGCCATTCTCTTCATGCTCAGTGTCATTATTACAGTTATTTTACCCCTCATCTACCTCAACATACATGCCTCTCTCTCTTTCTCTCTCTCTTTCTCTCTCTGTCACAATACAAACATGCAGGCATGACACACACATGCATATACTCTCTCTCTCTCTCTCACACACACACACACAAACACACACACACACATACACACAAGGAGTCACCATGAGAGGGTCTCTCTAATGGATTCTGAAGATTCCAATTTCCCCTCTGCCACCAAAGACAGAAAACCCTCTGAGCTCAATTACCCCTGTCTCACACGCAGGAAGAACAGACGAGACCACATGCACACACACACATCTTCACACCGTCCGTCGCTTGCACTCTTACACACACACACGCACGCACGCACGCATGCATGCACACCTTAAGCCACCCTGACACGCAGAGAATCACACAATCGGGCTCACACAAGCAAAGTGAGAGGAGCATGAGGCTGAGATAGATTTTCTGTGATAGAGGAACGGAGGAGGGGGGGAAAAAATAACCGGGGTGGTGAGGGGTTGCAGGGAGGTGAGGAGCGGGGGAGAGGTCAGAATATACACAAAGAGATAAGATGGGAGGGCGAGTGGGTGGGATAGGAGATGGCTAGATGGGAGGATAGGATATAGTCAAAGATGCAGAGAGAAATGTGGAGGCTAGCAAACCGCAGAGGCAAAGAAGGATGAGAAAGAGATATAAGAGCCGCGTGGAGGGGAGGCGCAGGCCTCTGGCTTTTACAGAACCCACTCTTGCAGAAACCTTATTAAATTCTACAATTAGCTGAACGTCTCAAGCTATAAATAGCTTCACTTTTCCCATTCCGCAGTGTCAATCAGCAGGCCGGGCTTCGACTGTGGGGGAAACAAAACAATTTAAATTATAGCGAGGCTCTCTCTTTGTCTGGCCACCCTTTTAACGGGATAATTACTAGTCTATTCATTCGCGCTAGGCCAGGGCGATATATCACCTCGCTGCGCACCGGCCCCACTTTCTGTGATAAACGTCCTTTACTCGGAGAGTGGTGGGGGTGGAGGGGTGGAGGGGCGGGGGGTGGCGGGCTGGCTCGCTGAGGGGTTAACGTTTTGCCCGTTGATATCAGCTTAACTGTCTGCCGCCAGCTCTCGAGCGAAGGCCCTTCCACTGCAGTGAATAGCCTCCTGCCAGAATCTGGAGAGCTCCGGGAGCGTTGCACCTTGGTTTCAAAAGTGACACCGACACCCCCCAAGGGGCCCACGGTGAGGAAATGAGGGAGAGAAGGAATGAAAGGGAAAGAGAAGGGAGCGAAAGGCATCTATTATTCAGCATGGCCCCGACCCCTGCATACGCACGCCATTAAAAATAGGAAATCCATAGCGGAGACAAATGGCTTCTAAATGAAGCGCTACAGGAGGAGAGCGGAGATAGGGACCCCTGTCACATGCGCTTTAATTGTCTCCCGGGGCGATAAGGGGATTTATCAAATTCATCGTGCCAGCGAGGCTGTTAGCCCTACAATGAGTGGTAGGAGAAACAGCACAGCACATGTTCGTTGGTTCAAAGATACGCACCGCGAGACGGAAGCGACGAGCAATTAGTGCACTCATAAATTCTGCCAGGCTAAAACACACCAGTGCCGACTGACTGTTATGATTAAATAAAACCCACTGTGTGGGCCGCTCTGTTGTAAATAAAAAGGACGACGCAAGGCTGTAAAAGAGTTGCTCAAAGTGTTGGCAAAGAATACTGAGTGGAAAAGCTGCGGTCATTAAAAAGCAGTTACTGTGTACGCAGTGCCCCACCACCGATGACGTCATGAAAAGCGCCTTCATCAGGATCATCATCATCATCATAAATGTGGTCATCATCAGTAACTCCTCTTTTGTCGCTGTTCCCCCCATCATCCAACCTGGCATATCACCTTTAACGGACCATGTCGCCAGGAGACTCATCTGACCTTCCTAAAGTCAGAGGTGCTCCGCCTGTTTCTGGCTAAGCTGAAGCCACAAGGGAGCAGTGATCCAATGGCAGAGAGAGAAAGAAATATAAATATTTGTCAGCGCTACTCATCCTTGCTTCTGACGGGTTGACTTTACATAGAGCTTCTTCAGCGTGGGGTGAGCCAGACACATGCAGTGGTGTACTTTCCACACTTTAAACACGAGCAGAGGTGTTTTATGGCTGTTTTATCTCACAGACACACACTCACAAGAGCACACAATAACACTCAGTCATAATTTTTAGTGAAGTACAGTAGCAGTCCTGACCCATTTGCCACCCTAAGCAAAATGTGGTTTGGGAAGAGAATAACATTACAAATACACATATTAGGAAACTGGCCCAAATTGCACATCTTCAATTCATATTATTATAAGGATAAAAAAGACTTTTCTATTTAACCTTTAAATGTTTCCAGTACCTTTGCTGGCATGTATAAGTAGCCTACTGGGAAACTTTGCATACATAAAATGAACATGGATAATGCTACTTGTATATTTTACAAGTGCAGGAAGAGATGGTGTCCGATGGCAAGCTCAGAGTAAGCTCGTGCTCACTGCACCCCGACATTCAAAAAACAGATACAAATACCAACAATAACATACTTTTGTCTTTTCATGTCTTGCTTTTTCTGAACTCCAGACAGCTGGGCTCTCGTCGTATTGCTGTTCTGTCAATGTCACTTTAATCTGACATCCATTCTTCTCCTTGCACATTGCTTGCTTTTTTAGGATCGCGTGCAGAGCGCCCTTGAAACACAGTGTACCACGTGCCAGTGCCATCCAAGGCAATTGACTTTGTTGCCTATAGTAGGAGCTGCAGTGGTTAAGTATATGGGTTTATTTGGCTAACTGTGGCCTACAAGCTTCAGCCAGAATCATCACATTTACAGCTACACAAGTTTATATAAAATATTTCAGTCCCCAGTTTTTGCTACAGGAAATCCATTGCTTAATTTTTCAAAACACCAAAATGACATATTTATTCTGTGTGCTAAAGCCTCAAGATAGATTGCAACTTTAATAGTAACTCATAATGTCTTTTAAGCTTTTTGTCAGAGTAGATGTCAGTTTATTCAAATGTTATGGAGTGTTATTATCGAATTAATCTGTTCATATCTCTCCTGCATTTTCCTTAACACATTTTGGAGACAGCCGTGATTGCTGGAAGCATTCCTGATTTACAGTCCGATTTGTGTTGTTTGGTGCCGTGCCATTTCTGTTGTGGATCTGCAGACAAACACATGCATCTACATGTGCATTCACACAACATACAGAGATACACAGCATACATGGCTCCAGTGCTGAGGTTTTATAGATGACCCCATTAAAATTAATGACAAAAGTAATTAGAATTTAATTAGGAATTGAGCACTTTTTATGATTGTTACAATTAACCCTTACTAATGTTACAACTGACCCTAGTTGTAGCATAGATTATGGCAATGTGCCTTTCTGTTTTTGATATCAGTGCATTCGTCTTTTGAGATTACAGAGGGCACTTTGAATCAGACAGATATGCGTACTCAGTATCAAATTTTGAAGGCTCTGGGTAAAATAACCACAGATTAATGTGGTAATAAAGCAAAGACATTTCAGCAGTCCCTGGTCTCATCTAGAGCTGAATTTGGGAGGCAATTTCCTCTGTAAAATGTTTTTGTGACAGTTATGGTTGAGAATTAGAAGGAGCGGCAGAGAAACAGAAAGAAAGAGAAGTGGAGAGACAGAGACAGAAAAAGCATTTTATCTAAGTGGAAATTAAAATGAAGATAGTAGATAGGTTGTGCGTGTGCGTGTGTGTGTGTGTGTGTGTGTGTGTGTGTGTGCGTGTGTGCTTGTGCGTGCGTGTGCTGTCTTGCATGATAGATGAATGACAGTGGGCATGGCAGCTCATCTCCTCTCAGGCGGCTGGGTGACAGAGAGAGATGTTACAGCGCAAAGACAGCACAACCGCCACACTGGCAGGTGTCAGACACACACACACACACACACACACACACTCACACACACACACACACACACACACACCCAAAGCATGTACCTGCATGCAACATGAAGGTACCCACCCCGCTCCTCTCCTTCCCAGCTTTAACCTGCACCCCACTCCACCTCTGTCCACTGCACACACATGCACACACACACACACACACACACACACACACACACACACACACACGCACGCACATGCTGTAAGTGAGCTGTCTCAGTGCATGGAGGCCTCCTCGTCTTCTTCACAGCTGCGACTCTAGCCCTGTTAATGCCCCCCCACCCAACGCACCCAGCACACACCGACCCCCACCGCCCCAATCAATGGAGCTCCATGAATATTTCACACACCTCAGGCAGGCGTGAGGCAAGCAGGAGGAGGAGGAGGAGGAGGAGGTGGGGAAGGAGTGTCCCGGACGCCTGCGGGTGGAGGGGTGGAGGGATGGGGGGATGAAGCAGTGGAGGTGGAGAGGTGGGGAAGGGGGAGAGGGGATAGTGATTTAGGCTGTCAGGGCGCCACTGTGGTGGAGAGATGGGGCTTCTCTTCCTGAGTCAGACAAGGCCAATAACTCATTAGAGAGAGAGAGAGAGAGAGAGAGAGAGGGAGAAAAGGAGCGAGAGAGAGAGGTGAAGATGTGGTGGAGAGGAAACAAGGAAGAGAGGGATGAAAGAGAGATGAGAGAAGCAAGGAGATTTTCTGTTTCCTCCATCTTTCCTTTTGCTTTCCTCAATCCCCTCTCTTCTCCTCTCTCTTTCCTCTGACCCCACCCTCTTCCTCTTTCCTTTTTTATTACCCCCCCATCCCCTCCTTCAGCAACTCCTGCTAACCCCTCATCTCCTTCCTCCTCCTCCCCCTCCTCCTCTCCCTCTTTCCCTCCTTCCATCTGTCTTTCTTGCTGCAGTGCCCATGCTGCCAGGCAGTATAAATCACATCTCTGGGCTTGGCTGCAATGGGCCTGAAAATAAAAAGGCATAAAAGTGTCGGGATGAGCTACGGGCTGGGGGGGAGAATTCCTTTATGATGGGTCTAAATCCTCCTCCCACCCTGCGTCCTCCCTGACACACACACACACAGAGAGAGAGAGAGAGACACACTCACACACACACTCACACACACACAGATGCACACACACAACACACACCTCTACCCTGAAATTATCCCTCCAAACAACACCAGTTTGGCTGTCTTTCTCCTCCTCCCTCACTCTCTCTCTCTCTCTCTCTCTCTCTCTCTCTCTCTCTCTCTCTCTCACACACACACACACATATATATATATACACCTGTGCACACACACCACACCACAAAATTGAGACATCTTCTCCCTATAAAGAGACAGTTCAACTAAAATTCAACCTGCATTGGTGTTAACCCGGTCTCTGGCGTATGCTCCAGTTCACATTTTTATTAGCATTTGGCGTGACCCTGAAGAGGAGCATGCTCTTCCTTTTATCTTCACAGCAGTAACATAACTGAAGACAGGAATAACACGTAAGACCTGGTGCCCCTCTGTTAAGACCAATCCAGTTGAGCAGGATTAGGATGAAAGTTGTGCGTTCCTTGCTCTTTTTAACTGGCACCATCACTGGTGACAGAACTGCTGCACCAGTGTGGATCTATGCTCTTCTGTTCCAACATGAAACATCTACGAAGTACAAAACACCAAAAAATGAATAAAATAAAATGCAAAATGTCAAAATGAAAACAATTTTACAGACACAACACTTTTAAAGAGTGTCTGGTAAAGAAATTTTCTTACAAAGTTGATGTATTGGAAATTAACTCTTCAAAAATGGTTTATTCTAGTGTTGATATCAGAGATTGGTGTTGGGAGGCGTTATGGGGCAAATCCAATAAAACCTGGATGTGATGGAAGACGCGTATAGAGTAATCCCAATGACATTGCTATAGCCTCCTTTACTTTACAAGGCAGGATTTGACATTGGTTTTCAGCCAGGATTATGGCACAAAGGAGAGTTGCTTTGCATCCTGTATAATGGTAATTGTGGACAATTTATGGTCTCTCTACTCTCCATCTATGTATCATTCTGAGTAAATAAACCGATAAAAAATGATTGAGATTGCCCATAACATATTGAAATGAACCTGCTGGCAGAGATGTATTGTAAAGGTTGTCTAAATGATTATGGGAATGAAGATGGAAGTGAATGGAAGGGACGGTGAATGGGCAACTCCATCACCTCTTAAGATCAACCTATAGCTCTGAGCTCTCCTTTAATCTATGTCCCGATGTGCACTTTGTCAATTCTGTTAGATCACACTGTGTGGTATAGACACACACACACACACACACACACACACACACACAGTGATGATGATAATGGTGAGCACCTCCCTGGGTGAAGCCTATTCAGTCACAGTGGGAGCCAGCTTAGACCTAATTACGCTTGGTTTGGCGTTTTAACTGTATTGATCAAAACGCTGAGACAAACGAGAAATGCTTATCAGGCTAGAAAAGAAGCCTCAGGAGTGTATCTCCGTGTGTGTGTGTGTGTGTGTGTGTGTGTGTGTGTGTGCATATTCCACAGGAGTGAGAGAGAGTGATGGCATAGGTCTGAGAGGGGGTGAGATATTGGTGGTTATAAAAAATTGCAATTCTGAGCTTTTGAGTTATTAATTACAGTCTCCCCTCCTTCACCCCTTTTTACCAGTCATTAGAAACGCTGCAACACACACACACACACACACACACACACACACACACACACACACACACATGCACACACGCAGAGGCACATACAAGCTTGCACACACACACGTACAGGCACACACACTTACTGTATGTGCACATATGGAAAAACATGCATGGCCACACGTATGTATGCATATATGCAGGAACGAGCAAGAACACACACGCGTACACACACACACACACACACCCGGACAAATTAGCTCGTCCATACCAGCGCTAAGTGTACAATACCCTGCTCTGATGAGCAAGCTCCCGTCGACCTTGGAACTCTCTGGAAAGACAATGCAAGGGGAGCCATGCTGCGAAAGGGAGGAGGTGTGTGTGGGGGGGCGGGAGCAGATAAGGTGGAGGGAGGGAGACAATAGATGGGAGACGGAGGGAGGGAGAGGAGGAGGGGAGGAGAGAGAGAGAGAGAGAGAGAGAGAGAGAGAGAGAGAGAGAGAGAGCAAGTGGAGCTGCTTAGTATAGGGCAGGAGGGCATTGCACTCTCTCTCTCTCTCTCTCCCTCTCTCTCTCTCTCTCCATCCCTCATTCCCTCCATCTTAGCTCATCTTGAATGCAAATGTGGTTTCTATACGGTTCCTTTGTGCTGCTTCTAACTGCTCCGGAGAGAAGCAATTACAACTGCTCCATTCACTCAGAGCGAGAGAGAGACACGCATGGATAGAGAAGGGTAATTAATAAAGAGATAGAAAGTAGAAGGGATGAAGGGGAGGAGCGGAGGTGAAAATTTACCTGTAGATGCTTCTCAAGCAGGAATATAGCGGCGTATTGATTGTGAAGGGAGCTATGTGTGGCGTATAGCTATTGACACACAAATAATAACATCCACTTTTTCTCTCTTTTTTTTTTTTTTAGCTGACCCAGCTTGTAATCTCTGACCCAGCTGCTCTAATAAAGGTCAAAGGTGAGAGGTCATCAGCATTACACCACTCTCTGCTCTGATCGATAAAAAAGTAATGACAGAGGTGTGTATTCCTGGTGGCCACAGTAAATAAGCCACACCTCACCTCACCCTCTTCACTCCCTCAGTCACCGCCACACAAAACAGACCCAACTTAATTTATGAAGTAAAAACAATTTCCACATATGTATGACATCACTCTCCGCTCCCCTCCGTCTCTGCAGATAGTCGCAGTGCCAACGCCGTCTCCCTTCGCAGGCACGGTGGCCGAGCGGCGCTGCAAGGCATGGTGGGAGTTTTTATGGCAGTCATTTGGGCCTCTAATATGTCATCTCCATTAGCTGACTTTAACACTCGCAGATAGATGGGCCCGTGACATTTATCTGCGCATAGGTCGTATTTTACTGTTAAACGGCTGCGAGAGTGTGGCGATGAGCGGAGTGCTCACGAAATGAGTGTGTGTGTGTTTTAGAGAAAAGGGGGTGGAGGGGGGGGCACAGAGGGAGCTACATTGACTTTTAATGATCCTCTATGCAATAGCACTTTAGAGGTAATAATCACAAATACAATGCAAGCTGTCACCTCTGACCCCTCACCCAGCGAGAGAGAGAGAGAGAGGGAAAGAGAAGTCGGTGGAGAGGTCGAGACCCGCGCCTTCCTCCTCGGTGGCTAAACAGCCGAGCGGCGCTGAGCCCGGCCTGCAGCGTCAGCAGAAAAACACCCAAGTAAACAGGAGAACAGTTAATTAATTTAGCACCCCACAGAGAGAGAATGAGGGTTAAGAGAGGCAGGCAGACAGAGGAATATGAAATGGCGAGGGAAGAGGAGGAGTGATGGAAAGACGCCGAGGGTGTGGAGGGAAGGGTGAGAGTTACGCGGGCTAATTGCTCTTATGGATTTTGCCATTGTTGGCTTTTGTAGGGTCAAGGAGGTGAAGCCATTCCCTCTGGTGGCTTCAGGTGAGAGTCCAAATGAGCTAATAATTTAGACTCATAAAACTAATACTAATATTGACGGTCACACCACACGATATTTCATATATTGAAAAGCATTAGAGGGATCCCTACCATAAAACAGTTGTAACTATGATATACCCTCTCGTCATTTAACTCATTGCCAGAAGAGGAACCTCTTGCCCCTAAACATAAAATACTATCCACTACATTGCATCAAAAATGGAGAGTGTGAACTGTGTCATTTTATCTGTTGCCTATAGGAGCTGGGTCACCTGTCCAGAGGCAGCAAAGTTGACTAATGTGACAGAAAATTAACAATTAAAAATATCACACGGGCCCAGAGCCGCCACAGCGTGGTTCGTTCACAACTCAGTGGACACCCTAATTGCTTTGAAATACAATTGGGTTTGGGCTTTGTTTGGTGTTTTGGAGGTATGCAGCGCATCAATGCACACTCGAAATTGAGTTATAAATTACCGAGCTGAAATAGACATGTACCGTGAATACTCAATATCCAAATGCTAGATATTCTCGCCTACAAAAAGGCAGATGTGTGCGTGCACATGCGCGCACTCACACAGACACACACATAAAGACAAGATAACACCCCTTCCAGTTGCATTTCATTTTCAGAAAATTGACTGGCCCTGGAGGAGCCAAACAGTGTGTGTGTGTGTATGTGTGTGTTTGGCTCTTTGCTGATGTGTCTGCAACTAATTTAATGGAACAGTGCAGATGGTGTGTGATCCAGAGCTCCTGACTGTGGCTTATTGTTCATGTGTATGTGCGTGTATGTGGTGCTGTATGCTGTCATGGGGTGCGTTGATAAGGTCAGCCTTAACAGCAAACGCAGAGATGGAGAGACCTCGACCACGAACCTGAGGGACTCCCGAGAATGACAGGAGATGATGAAAGAGAGAGTGTTCATTCATCCACAGCTCTCCCACCAGTTTGTTGGTGGGTGTGCCCATGTGTATGTATTCCTGCCTGTATGTGTTTCCAGACATGCCGGTGTGTGTATGTATATCTACAGCTCTGTGGCCGCATGTGAAGGCGGTGACAGCTTCATTACGGCTCGGGCGCACAGGGAGACAGCACCGTCCAGGGGAGGGGAAGGAGAGGACAGAGACATGGGACAGGCCAGGTTTACTGCTGGGTTGGCCCACATCAGTTGGACAGTGGGTGGGTGGTTGAATGTGGGGACAGCTGCTGTCTCCTTTAATGAGCCTTCACTCCTTTCACCGGCTTTCAATTTACACGGCTGTCCAGCACCCCTGCACTGCTCAAACCCCCCCATCCCCTCTTCAAATAACACACACACACACACACACACACACACACACACACACACAGGGTTTGAGGCTGTCTTGTTTCTTGCAGGTGATTCCCTTGAGTAGTTCATAATAGTTAAATTAATTTGCTGTCTTCCTTTAATTAGGCCATCTCACCTGGGAAGACTGTGACAAGGGGCTGAATGTGACTGGATCTCTTCTGTATCTGAAAATCAAAGACGCTTAAAGTTTAACTTTGAATGGAGAACTGTTTTCTTTCAGGTGACACACAGTGGTCCAGACTTAGCCTTAGACAAATGGTGCGTTGTTGACAGTGTCAGCACAAAAGTCCCAAACTGGGAGTACAGTTACAACATCCATAGGTGCTAAAGAATTCCACCTTGTGAGCTATGTGGGCACTAAGAAAAATATGAAATTCCTTGTCCTGGGCAGATTTTTTTTTTTTTTCCACAGAAGAAACACTTATTGGGAAAAATGCTTAATGCTTAAGGTCATGGGACATTTGACTTATATTGCTCTGACTCCCCATGAGGAAATAGCTGAATTACAAAATAAAAGCAAAGCAAGGCAGACTCTGCTTGTTTTGCCTTTGGCTTTCTCAACTTTATGAGAAGATCAGCAATACAATTTAATTGACCCAAGCCTCTAAACGAGGGACAATCCCAGCTGCTCAATAGAGAACCATTTTCCATCTGTCTTAAAGCTTGGTAAGGCAGTCACCTATTAAGTAGATGATATGACATATATACTAAAGTTCATAACAGTTGGATTATCTGTGGCATTGTGAACCTGCATGCTATGATTTACTCAATTCCTCAAAGTCCCATGATGTCTACACTCCCTCTACTGGGCTTTTGCAACAATGCATGGCATTAGACTTCAAGAGCATTGGATTTTCAAAGTCAAATTTAGTCTGAATAAAGTTCCAAATAAAGCTGGTCTGAATATTTTGTGAAATTAAACATTGCAAATGAGTAAACTGTCAACTTAAATCCAAAGAGTGAGATTCTTCCAAAAAAAAAAAGCCAGTTTATTTATACACTGATAACTTCACTAAGCAAAGTATTTTTCAAACATCTAAAAAGCCTGTCTACAATTCAAAACATGTCCCTTGCTAACCTTAATACATTTTATAGTGCAGATAAAAACATACAAAATAATTAAGAATTTTCTCATTACAGATGAAAGTTAGCCATCCACATTTAAAAGAAAGGAGAGATAATATTTTACAAGTTCACAGAAGTTAAAGGACTGGGATATTGTTTTAAGATCAAATTTACAGATATACAACTCATTCAGACATACAACTCATTACAGATTGTAACAGTGAATTAGCTTTAGCATATACTTTTTAAAGACTTTTTAAAAGATTAGTGGGGATATCAAGAAGCTAACAGAAGTCAACGACAATTTTTAAATCCTTGAGCAATTAACCATGTAAGGCAAGAGCTTCACTGAGTATTCATGTGCACCAACAGGTTGACACACAGATGACCCTTATCTAAACAGAGGGGAAGGTGGCTGGACAAAACTGCTATAACGCTGCTCGTCAGGGCTCAATGTGCTTTTCTTCAGAGGGTGACTCTGAAAGATTGCTGAACAGGTCTGTGTCTCTGCTGGAGGACTCAAAGAAGGGAAGGGGGCTACCTCGCAGAGGGGTGTCCACACCAAACCCTGATGACAATGAGCTGCAATGGACAGGAAGGAGTGAATTTAGGATTGGCAACTGAAAAGCCCACATTCTTAAAACAGACATTTTATCCGAGATAGTACCTATCAAAGGCAGAATCACAGGAGGCCTTTCTCATGTCCTCTAGAGGGAGGTTGGTGATGGAGCTGCTGCTGGAACGATGGATGGCCTCGGCTACTGTGTACTTTGTCTGGCCCTGAGCACACCTCTCTATCTTTGTAATGCTGAGGTCTGACTGGAGGAACAGGTGGAGCCGACTGTCTGACAGCAACAAAGGCGTCTGTAGAACACTACAAAGGAGAAATGAAATCATGCCAACAGTAAGGAAGGATCCCAAATCATTTAACCTAGATGGAGTTAAAATAGTTTAAGGCTTACAAAAACATTCAGGCTCAATGTCAAGTCTCCAGCAGCATTCTTGCTCTCACCAGGTATCAACTGAGCATAAGGTATTTAGGAATAAAGGTGAGAAAAGTAAAAGCTCCCTGCTTTCACAGGGCACCACTAGATGGCAATGCTACTATCTAAAAAGACAGTAGTGCTTATGGCATCTACTGTTACTGCAGAAGGACTCACATTTCTAAAAACTCCTGCAGGCCCTTCATCCTCTGGTTGACCTGCTCTGTGTTGTTCAGACTGAAGAACGGGTTCCAGGGGGGCAGCTTGGGCAACTCTCTGGGTAAAAGAACAAAACTAAAAAAAAAATCCACTGGAGGAAACTCACCCTGTGTTCAGTTAAGGAAAATCTTCCTTTTGAAATGTGGAGTCAATCCTTGCCTTGATAAATTAACAGCTGCAGGTCAGTTAGAGTGGTGGCCTATGATCTATTTGAATTTAATACCTCACATATTGAATGAGATGAATAGTCTAGGCTACCAACAACTGAAAAGGACAAAAGAAATGATGGCATATTTTCTAATGACAAGCCATATTTTATTAAATTCACTGGTGGACCTACATGATCAGAGCATTCTGTTGCAGACAATGGCGCAGCCAGACAAACTCACTGTACCGCCGCCTCACACAGGAACTCTTCTTCCTAAAACACATGCTATTGGTCTACACAAAAAGAATAAGTAGACATTTCAAACAGAGCCAATCCATATACCTGTTCTACACAAATGACATATTTAACTCTCAATGAAAATAAGTGTACTTGTGTACTATGATATCACCTAGGCCTAAAAACAAAATGTCCATCTGAATAAACTTCTGGGGCTTACGTGGCACTCACATGTAAACAGATGCTGTAGTCGATGTGTGTGTGCCAGAAGTCATCTTTATGGAGCCTTGGGTCCTGAACACACACACTAATGAACTCCTGCATGGGTCAAAAACCGGGGTTCAGTTACTTTAAAGGCAGTGTAATAGGAACATCTTTGTGTTTGATTCATAGCAACAGGGCATGCAACAGGATGTCTCCAAGCAAAAATTATTTTCCACTGGACCTTTAAGGCACTCACAAGGTAAATACTAGTAACGCTACAGCAGCATAAAAACATGGAAAATCTAGGAACAGCTGCAGTAGGAAGGAGCACATGTGGATACTCACCGTTCTCATGAGACTATCTAACATACTTTCCATAATGGGCACAGAGACCTGAAAACATACAGGGAAGGGGTGTAGAGAGGAAAGAGTTGAGACAACCGATTCAAAGCAACTAGTTTTATGCAAATGCTTAGTGGTATCTATTAAAACCTAGCAGTGTAAACTTATTCCTGTAGACTGAAAATCAGTTAACCATTTTCACATGGATATGCAATACAACACTATCCTGAATGCACAAAAAAAAAAAAAAAAACTGCAGGGGAAACTTGGGTATGCTGGGTCAACATGTGATGACTGAAGGTCAAGTGAACACTTCAAACTATAACTAGTCATGTCCAACCATTATGCAATGTCAGCCCATAGTCTCAGAGAAGAACACTCAAAAGAATGGCAAGGCAGTCAAAGTCCATTGTTTAACATAAGTTGTTTTCACTGCTGAGTGGGGCATGGCATTGAGCAAGAAAAGTTGCAACAAGTGCTCATAGTTGGAGCTGGTGTACCAAAAAAAAGGAACAATAGGGCAAAGGTCTTGGATTTGGCACACAGAAGGATATTTGTAAGCTACTACACTCAAACACCAAGACTAACCTGCAAATAAAGAAAGCCAACACAGATTACAGCCAAAAGGAACACTAACTGTGCAAATTACTCTAATCAAGAAAAGCAAAATATTCCCAACACACGTGTGCATTTTCTTCTTGGAAAAATTGCTAGGCACCATGGCATGAGCAGTTCAACTTTTTTTCTACAATCTTTGATTCAAGAAATAGTCCAGTCAGGGCAATCCTCCACTCCATCATCTGTTCCTTGACATTTTACAAGCATTAACTCCAGGCAAAGAGCTAATCAATAAACAGACAAGCGCTTATGTGTCCTGAGGTTAGTCCAGAAATCACTGGACTCTTATCCTGCCTCTGCAAAACATCACAAGATTAACCATGCCAACACTTTGATCAGATAGTGTGATAAGGTGGATGGACTGCATATTCTCACATACCCAAATAAATCATAGGTTCATTTGGCAGTGGGTAGTGCATAATTTACAAAAGGAGGATTTAACAATTCCTATACTTTGTCTAAACAATTTAACACTGCCATTTAAGGAGACGGAGAACTAATAAACTAATACTAATGTGACATAATGCCACTAAAAACGTACTACTGGAGTACCTCAAACACGTAGGTCTCCATAAGGTATGAATGGCGTTTTTCATGGCACAATGACGCTTAGAAATACTTTGGTGTATTATAAAAATACGTTTTGGAAAAGGGGGGATAAAGCAACTTTAGTTTCACATGCAAGCAGCCTGAGCCTACCTTTTCCTTCACTTCCCACCAGTGATCCTGTGGCTGGAAATAACAAGGAGCAGATCTCGCTGTGCGTCCGGCTTCGGGATCTGCCCTGCCTGCACTCAATATTGTAACTGAACTCGTCGTCTGCGGTCACGCGTTTTGCGCACTGGACACTCCAGCCTGTTAAAACACAAGCCTGCTCTATAAAAAGTCTTAAAACAAACAAAATAAACACAAATCGTATTACTACACAGAGAGACAGTTCCTTCTTCTTCTTCTTAAAAGCGGCACAGCTCCTTTCACATCCCTCACTAGAAATCTAAAGCTAAAGTTTTTTTTTTTTTTCTCTCTCTCTCTTTACGCACCTGTTCCTAATTTAAAGGGTGGGATTAGGCTAAATGGTATCACCTGGTGGCAAGAGGTGATGTGGTGGAAAATAACAGGGCAGGTGAACTATGGTGGTCCTCATAGGGAAACCCACCAAAATGAGGAAAAATTAATTACAGACACATTCACTTTACACATAATTCACCTTTTCACCCTTCAGAGATCCTCATAAAACATCATGTGTATCTGTTTGATGTGATGTGTACATTGAATTTTAACCAAAGAATTTTATGCCAATGTCAAACAAGGTTCGCAATTCATCACGAGGATGAGGCATCAACTGATCGGAGCATTCACATGCATAATTTCTCTCCCTAAAGGCAATGCAAAACAACTTCTATATAACACTATGCCATGAACACAGACTCCACTGTTCATCTGCACTGCTGCGGATGGGGAAACAGGTTGTTAACGTCACTATAAATGCTGCTGAAATACATCACAGACAACCATAAACAGACAGAGAAGATTTAGAAATTTCATGCAAATGGTGTTATTTTGGTTTTACACATTACCAGATACACCAGATGCCGTTGCAGCTTCTCTGTAGGCAATTTAAAGTGTTCAATCAGCCACTGACTGAACATCCCACTGTGGCTGACATTAGGGCTTCTTTCAAGTTAAATTTTCATCATTTTTTCTGGGAAAGTGGCAACTTTCAAGTCATCATCACCCAGACTGAAAGCACAAACCTATGGCAAGCTCTGCAACTACCTGGTGTTACCCTGGACTAACAACATAACTTCCCCCATATTCTGTGAAAAAGAGATAACTCAGTGTTGTAGCAACAAGAGTCTTATCACTTGTTCAAGTACATTCAAAGGCTTAGTCACTGCTACATTATGGCACATTAAAACCTGTTCAATTCAATATATCAGTATAGGCATAGGCAATAGGCAATCGGCACATTTCTGTTATCACAACTGTTTCTCCACAGTCTGAGCCCTCAGATGTTAAAACACTGTCCTGATGATTAAGTATATTCCCTGCAAAACTCTAGGCTGCATATTATTTGCACAACTTCTTTCTAATGTAAAGGTTAGGAAATGCATTAGGTGATAATAACTTAAAATGGTTCTTACCAGGTTCCTTTAAAAGCTATTCCAAAATCCTGGTCAATCTAGGATACTCAAACTCGAGTGAGGTCTGACCGTGAGCAGTATGTCTTAAATACTGTACTATAACATCCCCTCAGGTACGACTAATACAGGAAGGCTAAGGTCTGCTTATTTGCATACAAAGGGCTTTTGTCTTGGGTAAAGTCAGGAGATGGAAAGTTTTCCAATAGCTGATATTCACTTTCATACACTCTCTGATAGGCAAGAGGTTAACAATTTTCTGTTGGTTTTTTAGCAGCTAGATAATCTGACTGACTGATTATGGGCAATAATTGGGATTGCAGGAGAACCAACAAGAACTGGTGAGAATGCTGACTCAGGAAACTGCTCTCTGATCTGGACTATAGAGACCCATCATGTATGTATATTTACTTTAGTGGTTGTCTTGAATTTGTAGATCAGACTAACAAAGTTAACTCAGGTAAACCCTGATCTCCACTTAGTGATCATCATACAGCAGGCAGCCACTAATACAGAGGAAAATCAAACTTCTTTTCAGAATTGGGTGCTTTTCTCAGAATTCTAACAGTATTTTTATGATGTATACTATGAATTTAAATCCTTAGCTTTGATGTCAGCCTCAGTGTGTGAATTTTAGTGTACGGACAAAAAGGTGAATACACTTAGTTTAGAAGGGGTTCTGTCTCTCCCCCACCTCACGCTGGACGGTTTCCTGTGAGTTTGACCACCAAAGTCCTGCTCATGGTTTGACAATTTTTCCATTTTACAGATATCATGGCTATTTGTGGAGTGTAAACAGCTGCAGTGTCAGCAAATTAGCATACAGTCGATGACTGTTTGGCATTGATTTAAGGCTTGATTCAATCAAGATATTTGGGATTTGCAAGATATCCTTCTATGAAATGTGTGAGTGACATTTTCCTCCTTTTTTCTCATTTCTTCTTTCTAACATAAAAGAGGATGTAGCTTTCCCCCTTCCCTCTGCTCCAGTTCAGCTCAGTCTATCACTACTGAATTTTCACTGAGCACACATTGACCCTGACCTGACCTGGGCTCTCTTATTTGGTCGGCCACAGGGGAAACTGGAAATTAGTGACTAGCTCTGTTACACGTGTAAGTAGTAGGATGTCCTTCCTGTGCACCGTATCATTAGTCCTCCACTATCATATCACTATGACCCCAAGTAAAATCGAAGGATTGCTCAAAACATCCAACACACAGGTCCTTAAAATATTTCACACCTATGTAAGGGTTCAAATCATATGCCTGCACGTTGAAGCTCAGTCTATCCCCATAATCAGGAGGTGTAATTATAATATGGGCTGGGTTATGTGGATGAGAAAGACACCTTTATGTGTCCTTACTCATGATTGATTCCTAATGGGATTCATATCTTTTATTCATTTATTCTCCTACAATGGCAGAAGCCCGGGATGCTTTGGCCACGCAGGGACATGTCATGAGGAGTTTCACCACGGAAACAACTAATTCTGGTGAGTTGTCATAGAAACCTCCCCTACATTACACAGATGACCAAAGTCCATCTCCCATAATGCCAATCACAAGATTATGGCTGTGGAGGTGTCATGCCAGCTGGTGATGTGGTCCTCAGTGATCCAGTGACATCCAAAGATCAGAGACAGAAGTCCTTTGAGTTTCTCCACAACAGGCCGACTTTGATGTCTTGCCCTTGCTGTGACCATGCCTTGGGTCTAGCAGAGGTGACATTGCTGTGGTTTGTTAGAGGTCAGGAAAAGGGGTCATAGTAAGAGACATCCCAGCTTTAATAACAGGGTTTTTGGCCTCGTTGGCTGATGGTGGACATTTCTTTGCATTATGTCAACATGCCTAGAAGACTGGAAACTGGCTCTTACGTGATTAACAGGAAGCCAAGATCCCAAGTAATTCAAATTATGTTGTGCAGCTCAGTAATGTATTCTTTTATTTTCATTTGTTAATCCTCATGCTTATTGAAATGGAAGCATTGAAATCTGCCAGTCCTGAGTGAGGGAGCTGTCAGTGGACAAGGTCAGGAGGTACTCAAACTTTATGGCAGGTAACAATGTCTTCACTCTCATCGTCAAATACTCTCCAGAATGGCATCAGCCAGTGAATTCTCAGCTCATTTCATGTAATTAGTCAGTTTAGGCAAATTTTATCATACTGTGATCCAAAATAATGAATACCTGATAGGCTAAAGCATTCATATACAGTGTTTCTAGCATGTATTGGAGTGAGGTATTTTATGAAGTCTTGATGGCTCTGATGTGAGTCCTTCAGCTGCTTAAATCTTGCTATACTTTGAAGTGATGAAGATGAAAAAATGCATGCTGAACTGGACATCCTCAGCTATTCCTCTGCTTGGAGCCCCTCCTGATTGCATTTGTCTCAATATGCCAGACAGGCACATTGCTGAAGATTTCCTGTCAACATTTACCAGATAAGCATTAAAACTCCATCACATACACAGTCATAAATAGCCAAGCATATCACTGGTGGTTAAAAGTGGCATAAAAAGGACAAGAGAGTAAATACTGACTACACAGGGTTGAGAAATGATCCACAAACTGTCAGAATGAGCTCTGAAATGGAAGCTTTGATAGGGCTACAGTTCATTTCCAGCTTCTGGCAACTAACCTAAATGTTCAAATTCCAAAAATGTAGCTGAAGAGTGGTTACACTAAGGTGTTTGTATCACTGATGATTTGCATTTCTAATTCCTAAAGAGCCGACATTTCCTTGCATTAATAAACTGAGCAGGTCAACTGGTAGCATAAAACCTTTATTGGACAACTTGAAATAATATTTACAGAAGGATACAAAAAGCACTTTTTAACAAGTCCTACACTGAAGTATGCAATAAGCATTAGTGTAACAATAATCATAAAAAAAAGAGTTCCTTAAATTAGATTAAGGATAGCTAAACAGATCCTAGTACTTAATCCACCACTTACAAATGTACAACAGGTGTGAAAACAGGGAAAAGAAAACTTGAACTGATTAAGTTCATTTTGTCTTCTATTGCGATATATAAGTGTTTTCTTCTATTCAGACAAAATCAAGAGAATGAGCTGTTCATACCTGCTTGACAGTTTCGACTGTGTCTCCAGTCTTCCTCAGAAGCGTCATCCGACGTATTGCTGATGTGTCATTTATCAGCTGATCGGCCAGACGGGTTGTCCCATCATGGACTGGGACAAGGGGAAAATCATCACATCGGAAACCAACAAATTCAAACGTTGGATAAAAGAGGCTATAGAGATCAGGAAGCGGGCGGGCGGCACCATCAACCGGGACGAGGGGCATACACCCTCTCGCACACCTGGGATTCCGTGCTCCAAAGACCACCTCGGGAGAGGGGGGTGTGGCCGACAGACCTGATAAATGACACGTCAGCAATACGGCGGATGGCGCTTCTGAGGAAGACTGGAGACACAGTCGAAACTGTCAAGCAGGTATGAACAGCTCATTCTCTTGATTTTGTCTGAATAGAAGAAAACACTTATATAAAGAAAACTTGAGTCATGTCATCAAGTACGTTTTCCAAGCAGTTGAATGCCTTCAAATCAAACTAACTGCATGAACAGAAGACATTATGTCACTATCCCAATCTTAAACGTATAACCTGCCCCATTCAAAACCAACGGTGCTAATTATGTACAACAACGTAGCGGTCCTCTTGAGTGCCACACACCGACAACATTTAAACGTCCTGTAAATAACTAAGAAAGCTAAAAGGAGAAGGCAGGCCCAAAGTTAATGTCAGTCCTGAGGAGAACGGTGTAAGGGTTAGGGGGTGGGGGGCAAAGGACCACAGGGACCAGAGGGTAGTACTACTGAGCTTCATCTTCAGGACACGAGTGCCATGTTAGTCTCTCTTCATAGAAGGAAATAACCACCTGGGGGCAGCGGGTGTTGGCCTCTCGGGCTGGGACTAAATCTGCTTCATCAGAGTCCTTCCTGCAGCACAGGGCACAGATAGAGAAACAATAAGCAAACTGTGGACCCATTTCTGTTGGGTACTTTTCTAAACCTAGAGGGAAATTCAACTGACACAGCAGTACTATATATGTATCTATCTAGTTACCTAATTAAGACAAAGGAAGATCGAGATTGGTGTTTAATTTATACCAAAGCAAAACAATATGTTTACCCACAGGTGTCTAGAATAGGTAAAAGTCAAGTGTGAAACATGCAAGTGTCCAAGTATGCCAGTGCAGATTACAGTTTATATGCAAATAAACAGAGTTACTTTGTTACTCATGACTCACCATTTCATCAGGAACATTAACTCTCCGCTGCTGTCTGTTGCACCAATGATCCTCTCTGGTTCTAGGTTCCTGGCAAACCCACGGGGCTTCTCACCCTTGAAATACAGCGACAACAAAAAAAAATGTTTAGCAAATGGAGCTTTCACAAGAAATGAGCAGTTCTAAGTGTGTGTGTGTGTGTTTTAACAAATGAGGGGGTGTTTTTGGCTGTGACTCATTCACCCCCTGAGCCGAATCCAGCATCAGTTACAGGACAAGATGCCGTTTGATCATGGCTCTAATGTTAGTATGTATTAGCATTTTTGGGATGGGCAAGGCAAGATGATAAATCTTCACTTGCAGTTTTGTAAATTACAGTTTTTCTAGATGTAGGAGATTCGAACTGTGGGAGAAACGCTTGACTATGAATAAACATTAACCAGAAAAGCGATTATGACTGAAGAGGCCTGTTTAACTAAATGAAGGTGAACTCACCACATCTTTCTTCTTGGCCTCTGTGTCTGGCTCATCCGTTGAGGACTTCCTCTTAACAGGTGCCGGCTTCTCCTTCACATTCTTCTGCGATTCCAAAAAAGCTGAAATCAGCTCTGGGCAATCCAGGTTCTCCTCTGGCTCCCAGGTATTGTCAGCACTGGGTGAGAATCAAAAGGATCAATAATTGCATCTCTGCAGCTGAACAGTTTTCCATTTGCAATAAAACAGCAGACAACAAACTACATGTTAACACTGGATGTGTGTGCCCAAGTGCAGGCTCTTCATGCAACCATAATGACCATGGACGAAAGCATAGCACAACCCCATACCAGGGAAGCACTTCCAGCTCAGTGGAGGGGCAGGTATCCCAGGAACAGTGAACTCACTCTGTAAATCCTTTCCACTTCAGGAAGAACTCTACTTTCCCATTGACGATACGCTGATCCAAAACTTTCTCCACGACAAATTCTTCTGGTTCTTCCACCTCCTTCTTCGCCTTTGTGTTCTGCTTCTTGCCCATGTTGGACTTCACACGCACACACACACACACAAATCATACAAACAAAACAAAAATATATATATAACAAGATGAATTTACATCACGCATACAAGAGTGAGCTAATGTTTTATAACCCATTTTCATCCAAATATCTTGATATGACATTTATCGATTTAATATAACGATTTTTTTCGACCTCTACTAATTATACAAGTTCATATGAAATTAATGAAATCCTGTAGCTAACTATGCCACCGCCAAAGTGAATGAACAACGCTTCTCAGTCACCAGTGTACTGAGCAGTCGCCCTTCCATTACACGGCAGCTAGCATAACATGAAAACGAGCTAACGGTGGTGGTCTTCACCGTTACATTTCAAACATGTTACCGTCTCAGCAAATTCAAACTGTTAGCCGTTACCGTGCTGAGGCTGCGTCAGAAACAGCAGCAGAAGCGGTGCCATGATCCCTGTGCAAATATGACCAGCGAAAGCGTCACTGTCTGAATAAAACTTTATCGTTAGGCTAGGCTAGCTAAAATGCTAACTGTGGCTAGCTAAAGTAGGCCTGGACCATAGAGATAATCCACGCCAAAATGCCTCGTGTTTAATTTAGCAAGAAAATGTGATGTTAAGAAATAAACTGAAACCCACTGCAAACGCCAGTAAGATAATCTTGTAGGTAAACTCACTTAGCGTCAGTTAACGTAACGCTGCGAGCCAGTATGCTCGCTAATACAGAGCGGTTCTCAACAACATGAGCGGGTCGCTATTGAAAAGGCACAGTATCAACAGTGAACTCCTGGCTGAGAGCAAGATTTACTCATGTTAACACAACATTCAAAGGTTAGCTATGGTTAACTGAGCTGAGGCATCACAACGGACATGCAAGGTGAACAACAGTATTTACACTCATGTCTTTTCGATCACTACCGTGAACTCTCCAAAGAAATGTCGCCGGCTTCAACTTGTAGCTTGTAGGACAGCGTTAGCTAACATAGGCCTCACGTTAGACGATTAATCTCTGAAGTGTAGCGTGCGGCAGTACATAACAACCTATCTCTCGATGCATACCTTATCTTGATAAAAACAACGGAAATTGCCGCAGTGATGCCTCCTAACCACGCGGTCAGCCTCCAACCCCCTTACCAGCTACGATGCTGCAGGCGCCAAGCCTTTCTTCTTTGCTAAGGGTGCCGGGAAGGGGAAATGCGCTTCGCGTTTTTTGACCTGCACACCCTCCACGCGTGTTGTTCGTAGCAGCACTGGGCAGATCTTAAAAAAGAAACCACCAGTGCATTGAATGCTCAAAGGCCTCAGATTACTCAGGTACAGGTACTTTTTAACCTTGTAAGTGTTACGTTTTTACATGCTGTTTTCCCCCTGAGAATACACCGAAATTTTGCTATTAAAAACAGTCAAATCGCTGCTGCTGAAATCTGTAATACCATGTCATTACTAATGCCAGTTACATTTCATACGAATGCAGGTATGTATTTCTGCAGAACAGGGGCACAACAAAAGACAACACAAAGTATGTTTAGTTTTATCTTTACTTATTAAATCACAAACAAATTGTCTGCAGTAACATCATTCAGAGTTTTCTAAGCCACCTCATACCAACATTCAGCAATCACCATGCAACCAAAAACAAACAAACAAACAAACAAACAAACAAACAAACAAACAAACAAACAAACAGAAAAAAACACGCATTTACAGGCCAAAAGGAAATACTAGAAAAGAAATGTATTCACAAACAGTCTTGGTCAAACCGAAAACTTAAATAATTTGAGGAAAAAGTAACACCTCATGAGTCACAATAAAACTATTTACTTGTCTCCAATTTTTCACTCATTCACTCGCAACTGCATAAGTGTATAACCATGAATAAAATGCCAACTTCTACTAAATACTCTGTTCTTTTTTAGGTGATCTGAACTATATAAAAACATCCAAAGAACACTTGATCCTTTTACCAATACAGTTGGTGTTTGTATTATATTGGAATCAAATGGTTTAGGTCCATTGTAGGGCCATATAAACAATGAAGGATGACTGAGTGCACTTAAGTTCCCTTTACAAAAAAAAAAAAAAAAAAAAAAAAGTTTCAATTTAATTTTGCCCAAGTCCTTAACATAAAATAAGGTGTGAGGTAGAATATAATTTTACCAAATACTAAGTACTTGACATAAAAGGGTTAAGCAAAAGGAATTGTGCTTAAAAGAATTATTCTTTAATTTAAACCAAAGGTCTAGACTCTTAAGAAAAAATACAATTTGATATGGCAATGTACATCTGTGCATCATGGATACACAATAATCAAAACAATTGCATTTAAATTAAGGCCTTCTCAATTTAGAAATTGGTTATTGTATTGTATGCCAGCATGACAAGAACCCCCACCCCAAACTAAATTTTAACTGCTTAATGAACAGTACATGCCCTCATAAACATCTGACTCAATAATGGAATTTTATACTGTAGATTAGTTATGCCATCTAAATTCTTACTTTTCAAAAAAGGTGATGTTATGAAAAAAAAAAAAAAAACTACCCTTGACAGTTTTATGACAGACGAGCATATTAGTCTTTCAGAAACATCTTTTTAGATACAATCTACTACCTTTCGCTGATACTGTATGGATATCCAGGCATGGCTCAATGCAGAAGAACCCATCCACTTCAGAGTCACAATGCTCGCCAGGTTGACTTTTAATATGGTTGTCTATACTTTCTTCAGTAAAAAGGGTAAGAGTCAATGACTTACTAACAGGCACAAAGACACAGGTAGCACCGCTAGCAAGATAGCTGTACCCTGCAACTACCCAGATTGCCTGTTTATAAGCAAAATATTATTGTCCAGTGTGTAAGCTACATTTTTCCCAAAAGATTTTTTCTTTTATTTAGGCCTACAGATGTTCAGTTTCTTTTTTGCAGCTTTTGACATTTTAGGCTCCCAACAGAGGTGAAAACACACACTCTCAGAGAAAAGGAGATCCCAAAACCAGAGTCAGGCAAGTGAGTTCAGAAATAAGCAAAATCCTGAAGCCTCAAGCCTCAAGTCCCAGCTGGCAATGCAGCATTATTGCTTTTTGTCCTTCTTCCTCTTGTCAGTTTTACTTCCAGCTGTAGTAGAGACAGTGGGCCTTCTTACAGGCTGAACCACAACCCTCCCATTAGCCCCGCACTGCAGGGTGAATCTGTCCGGGCTCAGTGGTTGTCCTGAATCATCCCTCAGCCTGGCCAGGACGTCCCTGGTGAGCTGCTCAATCTGCTGGCCCACAGCACACATTGTCTTGGCTGTAAGCTGTTTCTCCCTGAGCAGCCTGTCTCTCTGAGCTTGCAGCCTCGCCACCTCCTCCTGGAGTCCTGTGATGGCGTCTAGTTTACGCTTGCGGCAGTTTTGTGCAGCCAATTTGTTCTTTCCCCGCCTACGGATGTCCCTCAGGAGTGTCACCTGTTCAGGTGAAAAACCATGGCCCTCGAGGACCTCCAGAAACTCTTCCACAGGCATATTAACGATCTGCAGGGCTGAGAATGGGATGCACATTGCACGGGCTCGCAGCTCATCACGACTTAGCTCCCTTTCTTCAAACCTCTGCTCTTCTTCATCGCTGACAGGCTCCTCTTTGATGCCTTTGTGGGGCAGTGTCGCTACCGATGGCTGGTGGAAGAAAGCAGGGGAGGAGTAGCTATGGTCATGCCACACACTCTCACTGAGATCCACAGGTGTCCATGTTGTGGTGTAGTCAGCAATGCCTTTGGAAGGGAAGGAGTCTGCTTCACTGCTGTAGCCTGTAGCCCCACATTCGTCCTCACAGTATGAGCTGGACGACGATGACACCTCGGATGTGCCTGGATGAGTGAACAATTATCATAGAGGTCACAAGAAGTGTTAGGGGTGCGGGAAAAAAAACAATTAACTTAAATACTGCAATTTTTTTAAAAAGATTTTTAAAGATACTGTAGTTAAGTCAAGATATTAGTATAATATGAAACTATATGATCTAAGGAATTTGTTGGTATCAAGCATGCCATGCTAGGTTGTCAGCAAGGGACAAAATGTTGCTCCAAAGTTTTAGTAAGGGAAAAACTGGCATAGCCGTTTTCAAAGGGGTCCCTTGACCTCTCACCCCCAGATATCTGAATGAAAATGGATTTTCTGTGCACCCATGAGTCTCCCGTTTGCAGACATGCCCATCTTATGATGTATAAGTATCTTATGATCACTGTATAAAATTACCCATTGTGACCTTTCGGATAATCCAAGCCTCATGAAACTTTACATCCACAAACTAGAGGATAATTCAAAAAACAAAAATCAGAATAAATTGTAAAATCAAATTGTAATACTTGTAGAATCGCAATACATATCGAAATGGCACCCACGTATATGATAGTATCAAATCAGGAGATAAGCATATCATCCAAGCCCTAGTAAGTATGAATGCCAAGCAATTTGTCACTCCACAAAACAGGACTGAGAAGCAAAGACTTTCAATTTTGGAATAACTATGAAAAATTTTAACCAACCTGGGGAGGCTGGACCTCCAGAGCCGCTCTCTAAGGAGAGACCAGAGTCTGAGTCTAGGTCCTCCAGGACTTGTGGGTCTATGCTCCCGACACCATCCAGCAGCTGGACATCAATGGTGTCAAGGCCTTCCAAACCCAACAGGTTAATCTGGTCAAACACCGCCTCATCCAGACAACCACTCAGTGTGCCATGTGATGACACATTCCTGGTTACATTACATACTGAAGCAAAGGGGAGTGCAGCCAAGCTCGGGGTCATTCCTGGTGATGAGTCTGAGTACGAGGAGTTTGTGGATTCCAGTCGGAAAAAAGGTGGCTGTTGCTGAGCGATGGCCTGGCCTGGCCTGGCCTGCATGCTCTCTGATGCTCCGGCCCTGGTTACCATGGCATCACGCAGACTGACATCATGACTAATGGCACTGGTGATGTCTGAGTCGAGGTCTAAAAGACGTTCAGGGACCAAGGAGTCCAAGTCCTACACATGAGTATACACATATACAGACTTTGATTTATGGTTCTTTTTTTCATTTTTAATGTGGAGAAGCCTCTCAAACAGCATTTGGACAATCATTGGACATTAAAATTCTCTATTTAACCAATAACAACGAACTTCTTTTAAATGGGTTACCAGCTCCTTACCAGCTGGTTGTAGTTCCAGTAATACTAATTGGCAGAGGCAAATCTAATACTCTTATAACATTGTATTTAAAGAAATCTACAGGTATTGTTTACAGGTATTATTAAGTCAAACATATTTAGCGTAACGTAATAAGGAGGTTCAAACGCATGACATCATCATTGTGAGAAGACTTACATCTAGGTCAGTGACAGACAGAGAGAGAAAACTGCTCCAGTGCTGTTCAATGTCAATGGGAGGATGGTGAGGCACTGGATCAGAAAGGGCAATACCACCATTAAGCAGACTCTGAAATAGACAAAAAAAAAATTCATAGGAATAGAGCATTGACACTTTGCCCGGTACTTTTGTCTTGGCATGATATCTCTAGCTGAGGAATGAGGAAATTCAACTGCAAAAAGTGTTTCCCTGTGTGACAAACTTTATTGTACTGTGTTTTAGCTTTCATGACTGTGCATGCAATCAGCCAAATAGCAGAAAGCTGTATTTGAGTGATGATTTCAAATCACCTGGGAGCAGGGCTAGCTAGTAAAAAGTGTAGTAAACTTAATCTGTGTGTTAATTTTAAAGATTTAACATGTGGGGTGAGTTTGAATAGCATAAATAGCAAATCTGATGTGAAACACGACAAAGGAGAATATCAGTTCATGAAAATCTCTATCATGGCAACATTTCTGAAATCAGGTAACAAGGCACTTTCTCAGAATCAACGCACTCTGCTACAGTACTGATGTTGGTAATGAGGGCAATTAGCATAATCAACCAGGACTTTACCTCTTGTTCCAGTGTAGAACTGTGAGCCAGCTGACCAAATGAGACTGGTTCCTCCTCTTTGGCAATAGCATCATCCTCCTGGTGGGGCAACGGAAGACAGATGGAGAGAAAAGGGAAGACAGAAAGACAGAATGGCAAACAGGAGGATAATGAGAAACAGCCTCGCTGTTAGCTGGCATACAAGGATCTTAAAGTCCATTACATTTCCAGCTCAGTGACCCAAATCCAACCATTACTGCTAATTGGATATCTTAAACAAATGACTCTTGTTCTCTTCTGGCAGAGGAAAAAGGTTCATTATAATGAGCAGTAGTACAACTTCTCAAGGAGCTAAACTCGGTTTAACTGACTCTGGACAATTTTTAACCACAACTGTTATCATCCCCCTGTCAGTTATGGCCATGGCCTTTCAGTCAAGTTACATAAACTCAAGGACTGTATGTTTGTCCAGCAACAACAAATGCATTAGTAAGGTGTAAGAAGGTGTGTTTAGGCACGTGTGCATGAAAACTTGGGGTTAAGGGCTCTTATTAGGCTAACATGGGTGTGACATAACCCTGATAGATGTTGTAAGACTCTCCAGTCACACCGAGTGTAGCATTGAATGTAGGTTAACACCTGTCTGCCAGAGACAGAATGTTCATTCTACCTTAACACACACTTAACGTCTGTTCCCTAAATTATATGTAAAGGTTGCACATAAGAGGAGTTAGCACTTGCCAATTCTCATCCTTACAAAACAGGTAATGAGTAGCATTTTGCTTTGTGATGCTGCAGGCAAAAAAAAATATGACAAATTGTACTCCAACCCAAACAAGTTCTGCTCAGGCTCTGTTTGGACTTGTAGACTTTGCTGAACAGGTTGCCCAGCCTGAAGTGGCTCTGAGAAACTATATACAGGCCCGCAATAAACTGGCAGAGTTATAGTCTTCTCCATTTGAAAAAGAGTGTTAAAACAAACCACGACCTCTGATGCTCAGCCTTTAAGGAGCTCAGCTATCAATTCTGTTACACAAAGATAAGGTTAAAACATAAAAACGTGTCAGCACAATCCTTATGACCATGATTCGCCCTGGGAGGGGGTAGTATTTGAGTATGAACCATGGCTTTTGTGTAAGCAAACAGGGTGTGGGTCTACCCCTCACTTCTTAACCACTCACAAGGCTCACAACTGGCAGCTGAGCTTTAAGAAGGTGGATACAATTACAAAATGGGCTATATAGACCAGCCTCAGGGATCACATCCAACCAAGCAGCTGTTTCTACCCTGAACTAGAAAAACTGGATCATGAGGGAAGTCAAAAGCCTGGATACCATTATAGAATATGTCAACAATCACATGCATACAGGTGCACAAAGAAACTACATACACTACTCACAAAAAGTTAGGGATATTTGGCTTTTGGGTGAAATTTATGGAAAATGTAAAAAGTTCACGCTACAGTGATATTATATCATGAAAGTAGGGCATTTAAGTAGAAGCATACACTGGTGATTTCCTCATCTCAAACAATTTCTTGAAACAAAAGCCAACAATAGTGGTGGATATACCACAACAAAAAATGTCAGTGTCAAAAACTTGTCATGTGCCCTTGAGCATCAATTACAGCTTGACAACGACGTCTCATGCTGTTCACAAGTCGATTTATTGTCTGCTGAGGCATGGCATCCCACTCTTCTTGAAGGGCGGCCCTCAGGACATTGAGGCTCTGGGGTACAGAGCTCCGAGCCTCTACACGGCAACTCAGCTGATCCCATAGGTTTTCTATGGGATGCAGGTCTGAGAAAGTGCAGGCCACTCCATTTGAGGTACCCCAGTCTCCAGCAGCCGTTCCCTAATGATACGACCTTGATGAGCTGGAGCATCAAACACCTGTTGTGAATTTTGCCGTTAAACTCCTTGTTAGAGAACAGCAACTTGTGCAAAAAGTACTGAAACATTGAACAGTTGGACATGTGCATTCAAAAGTTTACAGAAGGTCACATTAAGTTCACCTGTAAAGGTTATAATGCATTTCAGGTTCATCCTGAAATTTCACCCGAAAGCCGAATATCCCTAACTTTTTGTGAGTAGTGTATATTTCCAATTAAAACATTTAATGATAATCTGTTGACTCTGAAGCTATCATTTAGTTCAAACCCCACCTCCTGACAGATAGTAGTGTAACAATGAACTGGTCATCCAATACCTAAAGTTAATCTGATGCACTGAATCTAACAGTCCAGAGCTGGCTTGCCTCAACATGTGTCATGGTGAAGAGTGACAGGTGCACTGGACAGTTAGCTGGAGACTGAACACCAAACCTGTTCAACCAGCCATCTTTAGCTGGCTCCTCACAGAACTGGACCAGTTAGGTGCTGTTTGACTGGCACACTGCCACAGATAAAAGTTGATCAAGAAACGAACTTTATCACTGACTGCAATCTTGTTCTTTCACTTGGCGAGACTGAGCTCTGGCAAAGTGAAAGTGAATGCACATTTCAAACTTTCAGAGATATATTATTAAATTGTGTTGTCCAAATGCATCCAATCTACCGTTAAGTGATTTGTAGAGTGGACATGCATTATTGCTTAACTCTGGATTAACGTTAGCTTGCTAATAGTTAGCTAACTTAGCTAACAGGTAGCTAGCTAACAACTTTCTCTGGTTCATTTAAGATCATTTAACCCTTTGCTGGAACGTCGGTCAGCCAACTTTTCTTGACCCACGGCTACCAGTGAAGTCTGTTGTACTTTTTGTTAGCGTATTGTTCACACTCACATCTTTCAGAAAGCCACAGGCTCCAGAGGTACAAGGCCCTTGTCCGCCGTGACGCTGGGCTGTTTGGCACTCCTCCTGGCCGCTGTCAGGCAGGTGTTGACCATCATCACTGGCATCGTCCCCGGGGCTCTCCAACCCTGAGCTGGTGTCAATGCTGTCGCTGTTTGAAGGCTGTCCAGACTCGGTCTTGTCAACGGCAGACACTTGGTGCACCAACCATGCGTTCAAATGCGTGGGGAACCGCGGAGATCCGAGAGTCCGCACCTCGTCTAGCAGCCGGCGACTGGCGAAAAAATAGTCCAACTCGGGACATTTTGGGTGGACGCTGTATCCATCAAGAGTGTCTCTCAGACTGTGAAAGGGTGTCTGGATGTAAGCTGAACTGGGTCCCAGGTTAATCTCTAACAGAGGCGTGAAATAGCCATTCAAGTAGCTGTCGACATCCACACGAACTCCAATCAAACTAAGTAAGATCGTAAACTGGATCAGGCCTTCTGTGAAGTATTTTTTCGCGATTTGCATTTTCTAAATAGTTAGAGAACTGCGAATAATAGTGAAATCCCGACCCAACAGTTCCCCTTTTCCCGAGTGAACAAAGGGAAAAGCCTAACAAAAGAGCACGCCTTCTCCTGTCAGACAAAGAGGTCCGCCCGTACCGGCGAAATCGCTGGTTAGCTAAATATTAGCCGTTGGCTAACGTTACCAGTTTCAGCTAACAGTTAACGTCAACTTCCTGACAGAAACATAGCGTACGCCGCTGTCTCTCAGTCACATACAGTGCATTAACTACTTCACACAAGTGTCGTTTATAAAACTCTTTCTAACGTTACTTTAGTTTAACATTTTCCAGAGGATGAAATGTCAATCAAGCTAAATATTCTCACCGTAATGTGCTGCTACAAGGAGGAGACTTCAGTTTGGGATTTGCTCCTCATGCACACTGGGCCCAAAAGCTTCCACCGCAACAGAGTTTGATTGGGCGAAATCATTGCCCGTTATGTTTTCGACCAATGAGAGCAAAGCACCCATGTTAACCACTGCCAGCTCCCACCCCTATACATAACAAAAACAATTTATTTACAGTTATAATTAGAGAAATTACACTGATGCCACTTCGGAAATACAATACAATTCCGTTATCATACTATTTTTCAGGTATTAAACAGTGTATTAAATTCAAAGGAATTAGGCTCCTTCTGTGTGCCTACAATTTCCGGGGACGTTTGTCCCACTGACCTGCATTTGCACGGAGCCTAGCCTACTGGTAAATGACAGAATTACAGTTTGAACTTGCTCATCTTTGTATTTGTCAAAGTCCATACATCTCCCAGCCTATATTCTTGACTGTACTAGCAGCGGGCAGGGCAGATTCATGCTGCTTAATAAGTTACAGTTTGAATATATTAATGAACCTGCAGATATATTCCTATTCCTAGGGGCCAAAACAAACAAACAAATTGAACACTTAATTCAACTCTCTACAATATTCATATTCTATGAAAGACATGGGAAATGCAACAAAGACAGACATAGTGAGAGAGAATCTGTAAGGCTGTATGAATATGGTATTCATCTCATTATGGCATGGAATCATGAATGAAAATGTGTTTTGCATGTCATCCCAGCTGCACTGCAAAGGTAACTACAAGACTTTGACACTGTGTATGATATCTTCCTGAACAACAACTGCCTCAAATCAATGAATATGTTGTAGCCTACTTCAGACTGATGATAAGATTTAATTTCATTTCACCATATTCTGATGGTGTTGGCCAATGTATAATTGTGACAACTAAACAGTCTCATTTTGGTTCAGTTCTCCTCCACTTTGCTGGGACTTGACCATCAGCCCCTACATCCAAATGCCTGGGTATGTGGATTGGGAAGTAGTCAGACTGCCACTCATTGGTCCCATGTGAGGACAGGAGACAGAAAAGATTACAAGTCGGCAAACAATTTTCTCTTTTCTGAACAATAACTCACATTTCAAACGAGATAGGCTACTTTTCTTTGTAATGTCAACTCTTATTAATTAAATTTCATAACACAGCAATTCTACTTGTGTAAGATGAAGCAGCATTGGTGTAGCATTAGTGGACACATCTATAGGTCTGTGAGAATACCAAGGGAAAGATAGTCTGGATGGTTTCTAATTTGAATTGGCTGATGTATAATCAAAACTTACCTATTATAAAGGAGAGATTTGCTACTTATGCACTTGCCAGCCATTTAAAATAACACTTGCAGGCTACTCCTATTTTTTATACACACACCTTTTCCCTAATCCTTGAAACAGGCATCATCCAATTAGCAGACTACTACTACTAATACTACTACTACTACTACTGCTACTACTACTACTACTACTACTACTACTACTACTATTGCCACTACTACAAGTAATAATAATAATAATAATAATAATAATAATAATAATAATAATATTTATTTGTATAGTGCTTTTCAAAACACAGTGCTTTACAGTCCAAAGACAGCAATTGACTAAAGAAGAGAATGTAACAACAATGAGATGGATAAAAGATGGCAAAAACAGCATAAAAAAACAACATAAAGAAGACTGGGCAGTCAGCATACTATAATAGAATTAGGCCTATATAGGTGTCAAACAGCAGCATGAATGATTGCAAACTGCATTCATTGTTCATATGTTCAGTATAGGGAATATTGTGATTGAAGCCATGTTTGGTGTCTGTCTTTGTCCCAAAATGTTAATGCTTAATACTAGGATCTCGATAGGCATGAAATGGGAATAATAATGGGGAGAAAAGTCATGCTTGTCTTGGAGGAGCATTTAGACCTCCACATGCAGTCTCCTTAAATTATGTCCTTCTTCAAGACCTCATGTGTGATCTGCTAAGTTTTTATCAGGAACCGGATGACTATTAACCTAGATACACTGATAAACAAACCACTCTGAGGGAGACAGGGTGTGCTAAACACTAGCTTGCTGATATCTGGTTATCCAAGGACTGTGCAGGCTTTATCTGTGTCAGTGCTGCAAGGGCCAGCCCTGAGAAAAAATAAAAAATAAACAACAGATGCAGGAACAGACATGCATTAAAAAAAAAAAAAAAAAAAAAAAAAAAAAACAGAGGTCATCAGAAATTAATTTAACATAAAATTAGGCAAAGCCAGTTGTGAACAAATTCTGCAAATCTAAATGTAACAGAAGCAAAACCCTAATGGAAGAACATTCTGTGTAAAGTAAAAGCCTTGCATTAAAAGTTTTATTGCAGTATAGAGGCACAAACAGTACTTTGAAAAGTAATGTCTTTAAAAGTGATAAATTACTGACGCATCAATTTATAAGTATCAATGATGTGTAACTGCCCCATATACTGTTACATTAAATCTTAACAATGGATCATAATCGGTAGCTTATCATACGTTTTGCTCTTCTGCAGAGTGACTTGTGCCACAGCCATTAGATAGCCTAAATGTAGTCAAGTGAGAAGAGAGAGTATTTCCCTCTGGCATGTATTGCAATCAAAGAATGAAGTCTCAGAAGGAGGAAATACTACAGTGGCTATAAACTGGTCATATGAGTATTTTGGTACTTTCCAGCGCTCAGCAGAGCTGGCGACGCAGCAGCCCTCTGGAATCTGGCTCAACTGCGCCTCCTGCTGGTCAACAAGGGGAACATGAATGGAAGTAGACTTTTTAGAGTCACTTTTCCTTATAGAACAGACCAATGTCCAACAATGAATCGATGGATTAGACATTCAGTTTCAGCTCAGGTTATATCATCATCAGTAGCATGTTGTTATTAAAATAGTTTCCCCTCGCAAAATTTATCAAGAATATGCCCATTTCACTCTAAATGGTTTGGCTTATAGACCTGCAGTGCCTATGAGAAAAACAGTGTTAATAATGTTAGGCTTATATTTTTAACAGTCTTGATAATATATAGTAAACTAGTGTTAGCTAATGCACGTGTACAATTTAGTTTGTCTTTTCATTGTAATATATTGTCATGTAAAATACTTGTTTAAAGTTGCGAGCAGCCATTATCTATCCAATCCTGCGCCACCTTGCACTTGGGTAACGATATAACTTCTTTTATATGTTATTATTATTTTATTTGTTTAGAATTGACTGCCTGTTTTGCAAACAATTGTCCTTTAAGTGTTGTTGTTCAAAACCTACTTTTCTGATCTCTCAACATATTAGGCTATATAGGCATACGCTGGAAGGATAGTTTGTCTCAGGCCAAGAACAGGCAGAAGAAAAATGCCACTCATTCTAGGCCTATTGATCTCAGTACAGTTAGTCTAATTCAAAGTACGGTCTATGCTTTTGGGCCCATACCTTTGTGACTCAAGCACCTCATGACAGATTGTCACTTATGAGACGCAACACTGCCACTGGTGGTGCGCAAGCTGCAGGATTTTTTTTCACTATCTTGCTGTGTTGAATCGCTGGCAGCTGTTCAATTTGTGCAACTGCGTCCTAAAATAGTCTAGCAATAATGCAGAATTATAAAGAAATGCAAGTAGGAACTAAAGCATGTCTGTTTGTCAGCCAGTTCAAACCATCAGATCCCTAATCTATAGGCTGAAAAGTATGGGCTACATAAAAGTCTGAGGTCCGCTCACAAGTTAAACGCAGCTTGCGGGCTTGGCTTTAAAGACACGCATCATACAGTTACAGAGGGACACTAATAACATTCGCACAATAAAACATCTGCAGATATCTGAAATCCGTCTGTTGAAGTCCATTAGCAGGAGAAATGTTCTGTAGCGGCGTCCTAAACGTTTCATGTTCGGAATAAAGGTCTGGCAAGGCTGGTAAGGAGCCTGGAGACAAAGTGACATGTGAGGTCCCGTCTCATGCGAGCTGTACAAATCGACTTGGTGGCCTGACAAGTGGAGAGCGGCCGAGGGGCTGCAGGCGGGCCGGGGCTCCGCAGCGCGGCGCTCTGAGCGGCTCTCAGGACTGATCTGCTCCCATTGATCTGACGCCAACGTGCAGTCACTTGATTAATCCACAAGTATTTTCATAACGATGTGAAACACATTTAAATCAACTTTGTGAAGTTCTGACAGATTTATTGGGGGGAGAGCTCTTAAATCACCGCACGGACCTCTCTGAGGATGAAGCTGATTGGTGGGATACCAGATGCCTGTGAGACTACAGCGCATGCGCGGGGTTTTCGTTGCCGCAAGGGCTCATGGGCAAGGCGAGGGTGTCGTGGGCTATGGTAGTGGGTAGGAAGTGAAATTAAGAGCATGTCCTCACGTCTAGATATTAGCGTATATTATGCACATTTTAGCATTTATTTTTTTTTATTGTACAAATTACACTGGCACCAGGAAGTAATTCTGATCAATTGGCATTGGATTATTTTTAAACAGGTTTAGGATTTTTTTTTAGTGTAAGGCAATTTTCCTATTAAAAGTAACATTTTCTTTATTTTTATGCACCATTGCCGTTTTAATTTTATGTCATTAGACACATCCGTGATGAGGCACAGAGACCTTTAGGGTTCACACTTCACTGAAACAAGATGAGAAACATTAAATTTGAGCATGGCCTTATTGATTGGTTGCCTACCTCATTTAATAGCCTACAATGGACATTATAAGGCAGTTGCATTAAATAGGTGAGATCATTAATTTGAGCAAATTCCCCCCAAACGTATTTAATCACTATTATATTTGCAGGAGTGGCCATGTATTGAACAGTATATATATATATATATATATATATATATATATATATGTGTGTGTGTGTGTGTGTGTGTGTGTGTGTGTGTGTGTGTGTGTGTGTACATATATATGTATATATGTTTAATAATAATAATGATGTATAATAATACTAATAATAATATAAGCTAATTGAAAATAGTTTACAAATTAAAAATATTGTTTGCGTGGTGTCATATGCTTATTCTAAATTACAAACAAATAAAAAAAATACTTCATCTCAATTGTAAATCAGTAACAGATTTTTTTTTTTAATTAGACCCAATTTCGTTTTATTTATCACTATTGATCAATCATTTCTATTAACAAAAATCTTGCTATAATTTATTTTAAATGCATATGAAGCCTGTCGGATATAATGAAGTTTATTCAAGTGCAAATGTTCATGTTATTTTTATTTTTGTTTTATTTTTACGTCACTTTAATTTCCTGTCAATAGCAGGATGCAAGGACTTATTGTTAATTTGAATAGTTTTGTGATTATTTACCCCTCACAGGTTACAAATGAATATTTTACAGGTCTAGATTAAACTATTGTAATTTTAAAATGTATAAGATATTTAAAGTTTGGGATTGTAACACGTCCCGCGAAACTGTAGTGTGGAGCTGAGGCGGCGGGCGGGTGCAGCCTCTGTCCCGTGCAGCTCGGGGGCTGCGCGGCCCGGCCCGCGGAGCTCCTTCCTCCACACTGCAAAACAAGCGACTGGCTGCTCCGCTGCTCCAGACCCCGCTGCTGCTTGATTGACATCCACATGTGGCCAATCATACAAACGAGACAAAACTCTGCCTTCCTAATGGTCTACCGCTACAGCTACAGCAGGCCGCCTCAGCCAATCATAGAGCGTAATTTACCATAAAGCCAAGCCAGCCTGTCCGGCAAAACTCCGTGGCGCCCCGCAGCGGAGGCATATGGAAACAATTTTACATCAGGCTCGGATCTGCAAATTGAGTTGTAACAATGAAAAATGCCCTGCACTTTTCATTGCTTTATTTCTTCTCCTTTTCAATACAGGTCTTTGTTTTAATGTTGATGGACTAAGCAGACTTTCTCTACATTATATGTCCCGCTGGTCTGCAGGAAATTGATCGGGCATGTTCCATATGCTTGTTTCAGTCAGTGCTATTCCTGCTTTTTCTTCTACGAGCAGGGCTGGTATAAGTCTCTTATTGACACAAATGACTCCTGGTTTTATTACCACATAAAGCAATTTAATGGACAAGAATATGCAACAAACAGATAGTTTTATGCCCCTTTCCATTCTATAACATGAGCTGTTTTTGTGCACAGCCTCTGCTGCAGCTTTGACCACATGGGAGCGCTACTCTCCAGGTGTAAAAACGGATCACAACACTGCCCATGTTGGGCTTTGACCCATATCAGATTCTCACAACTGAAACCTATTTTCACTGATTGAAATGTTACTGCCCAAATAGCCTCCATGCTTTTTAACTGATTACAGGCAAAATTCTGATCAATAACATCTCCATTTGATTTCAAGCAGCATAACTACTTTAGCTCACATAATCTCATCTAGACTCTGGAATCCAAGTACCTCGCTGTCCCTTTCTCTCCCACCCTCTTTTTCTATCTCAGGAGTGCGGCGCTTGAGGGGCCAACAGTGGGGCGAGGCGCTGACAGGACGTTTCTGAGTGCAGGCAGCAGTTGTGGATTTGATGTCAGAGTATGAGATGGACGCCTTGATAAGGCCGGTCTGGCTCACAGAGATTGGCAGCCTTCTCCCTGGAAAAGAAAACAGAAAGGCCCTACATAAACAGAAGAAAATGGTCCTGGCCGAGCAGAAAAAACAGCCCTGTATGATATGACCTGCTAGTTTTGGAATGATATCAGTTTAGGATTGGGCTGTGTGCACACACACTCATGTATGCTGACTACAGTGCTTTTCAGAATTGAAAGCCTATAGGTACAAGTCTATATTTCCATATTTTCTTTGCATATTATGTAAAAGAAGAGGCAGATTGTATGTGTGTGTGTGTGTATGTGCGTGTTCCTGCACAATGATTGCACACTTGTGCGTCTTGAGGCCTATGTCATGTCTTTTTTTGCTCTTGAAGGAAATCTCCCTGTGTCCGCTCTGTTCCTGTAGCTATTGTGTCTGCTTCACTAATGGACTCCTCTCACCCTGTCTCCTTTTCCTCCCGCTTTCTTCCCCTCCCTTCGCTCTCATATCATATCCATGTATTCCCTTGGGGCCTGATTAAAAGCCTTTCTAGTCAGGGTGAGGGGAAAAGAGAGGAGAGAAGAGGAGTGGGGGGCCACAGTGGAGAAGAGTGGTCCTTATTACCCCATATGTCTGGACAGAGGAGGGTGGAGTGGAGGTCCTCTTCCAGTTAATCAATAGAGATACCGTCCTTCTACACTCTCTCTGCTTCTCTCTCTCTCTCTGTCTCCTCTTCCCTCCAACCCAGACTCCCCCATTAGAGATAATGTGTCTGGTATTGACACTGCGAGGTCTGGTCTCCAGGCACTATGACAGAAATACAGCGCTGCTCTGTGAGGCCGAGTTGTGCGTCAAAACTCTGTGGTCGACCAAACGACCTGAGTCATCGACTCAGTGTTTAACCTGGTTGACTGCATGTACCGTCTCTTTATGGTTGGCCATTTGCCAAGGATTCACCATTGAATTACAGGTAGTACAATGGATATTGGAAACAGTCCTGTTTTGGTGTTCTTTCCCATTAAAGTCCTTGGGATATTTAATTATAATTATGACAGTGCCAATATGGAGTCTGTAGCTGTGCCTACATTTGCATGAACTCAGTATTCAGGATAATAAATGTTCTATAAGATGCATGTAGAGGCATTATCTTGCTCACAATAATCTTACCGTGGACAAGCTATTTGAGATATTGCAGTATTATCCTGCATATGATGTGTGTAACCTTGTTTTCCTAACTGGCTTTCATGGTCTGTTCAAGCTCAATGTTGCACATTTTCATGGTTGTTTGTTAAAATTTGTTCATATTGCAATTAGCCATGGTAACTCTTGGTCAGTATGAACATGAAACTGAAATTTGTCTTTTGATCATGAATTACATCAGTATTGTTGATTGTGTGAATGGCAGATGGTGTCCCATTGTAATTTATATAAGGTAGCTTTGGAATAGATGTAAGACACTTGGTTTTTGCAGACTATTGAGGACATCAGGTTGCAGTGACAGGCTCTACAGAGAGGGACCAGCATTTTTCAGGATAGCTGTAATTCAATTGCTTCATTAGCTAAATCACTGGCAGGTGAACACAGATGGGCAGAAATGTTGTTATTTGCAGTTACATGGACTCAGAGATATTTGAAAGTGGGTTATTAAAAAGTAAAGGCATTTAAGCAGCCTATACCAGCTGAGACCTTAACCAAGATATGAGCCACTGTCAAGAGCACTATGTTCATGTAAACATACCCCGTGAAAATAGCTCAGAGAAATGTCGTCAGGTATGCTGGTAATGTTTGTGGGCCTTCTAGACTTTGGCTGTGTGAGACAGACCATTGTTGACTATGTGGGACGGCTGTCTCCCCTGTCTGCCTGAGGGTCGTGTGGGTGTCGCCCTGCAGGGCCGCAGGGCTTCAGACACACAGCCGGAAACTTCTGAGAGATGCCTGGGGTGGCTGTGGAGAGAACGACCTCTGACCTCCCCGACTCGGTGACCCTCAGGGTCACGGAGGGAGGGGCAAGAGCTACGGGGGAGAGGCTGTAATTGATGTGGCGAGGGAGGCCTGCAGGGTCTATTGCAAGGAAAGAGGAGAGAGGGTGGGAGGGATGGAGGGGAAACCTGAGGCCCCAGAGGTGGGAGTGGGAGAGCTGATGAGGGCTCTGATGTGTGTGCACGGGTCCATGGTGCTCTGGATCTGATGCACTGGAACATAGAATGGCACACACAATAGCAGAATGAACCTCCGCTGTCCAAACCACAGACATATCATATTAGTTAAACTGCCTTGTTAACTAAACAGGAATGAAGCACAAAATATGCTATGATTCAAAACCAATATTTCATCAATTATATGCAACAGCTTTGATTTTATTATTGGAATAGGGCAATAAAAGCATCTGTAAATTGGTACAGTCACATGGTTTTTGGGTCTGTTTTGTCTACATTTTTCAAGTATCTGAACTTGTCAGTAGTTCATACAGCTATTTCCAAGGGGCTGCAATTAGCCAAGTTCTGCTCTACTTTCTACAGCAATGAAGAATAATTGCCAGGGCTCTGCGCCATGAGCCACACAAGTCTTTGTTGTTATGATAACACCGGTTTATCCATATACAGACACATAGCTGAATGTGTCTCCCAGTGTTATGAAATATTCCCTTTTGAGGTACTTGTCAGTAAGGTGAACCCTTTGCTAGTTTTTGGCAGAAAGTCACAGTTGTTCTTTTTTTTTTGGTGAAGGTCAAAGGGCAGGCTGAATTGCTGGGGTCTGGGGAGGAGGGGTGGACAAGGGAGGCAATGGCTGACAGATGTTTACAGAGGCCTGACTGCACCTCTGTGATCATGAGAAGGGGATAGGATTCTGTGTGCATATGTGTGTGTGAAAGAGTGTGTGTATCTGTGCATGTGTGCATCAGTGCTTAAAGACTAATCACTAACCCCCTCCCTACCAAAAATCTCCACTCTCGTCCACTCCAGCTCCAGCTCCAGCCTTGGGGATATGCGGTGAATACACCTCTTTGCTGTGGCCCAAACACCCAAACACAGGACTCCCCTGTCAGCCTCCCTGGCCCCTACCCTAACCAGATGGCCTGGGTCTGTCTCACCAGGGGCCCAGGCCCTGTGGGGCTCTGTGTGGGCCTCCTCTATCCCATCTATCCCGGCTATCCCTCCCGCTCCGGTCTGGACTGGCGCGTTGACTGCACCTCATTCACAGCCACGGGATTCCTCAGTGCTCCGTGTTCGAGCAGGCCGATCTCGAGTTACCAGCAACCCAGAGCGGAACGTGTCAAAACTGTTATTTTAGAGAACTGGGTGAGGAGAGGGGAAAAAATGTGTACGACGTGTGTGAGGGAGAGAGTGAGGGAGTGAGAGAGATTCAGAGTTTCCTGTCCACATCGCAGTGCTCCTGAGGATTCAGGTCCTGTCACAATGCTGACCATAAACATGTCCTCCCGGAGCTATAAAAAAACATGCTCAGAGAGAATAGTTTAATCTGTATTGGCCAAAGATCATTGATTCAAGCTGCTTCTCTGCATGCATGCTGATATATTGCACATAGATAATGTGGCTAGTGGTGTAGGAGTATCATCAAGTTCCAGTTACTTCCTAAGATGGGCTATTTGAAAATTCAGAGGAAAGGGTTGGAATACAGCGAGTTAAATCCACACAATGATAATGCACACCGGCGTCTTGCCATTTTTCCGCAGAACCTCAAATCTTCCAGGAGTTGCATGGAGATTGTGGAGCAGGATTCAGCAAACATGCATATTAATGATGATGACCCTTGATTTGCCATGCTTGACTAGGAAAAAACAGGCGATGTTATGAGGGGAAAACAGTTTGGCCCACAGAGCATGTTCCCCATTCCAAAACCACTGGTTAGTTAGGCCACTGAGACAGTTTAGTTTGCGTGTTTCCAGTCCCTGTAGTTCAGTGTGGAAAAATAGCAAAACAAACAAGAAAACAAAACCTCGTCGGAAAATGTCGCCAGTCAGCCAGATCTGCTTAATATAGAGTTTTCATTGCAATTTTGTGAGCCGCATTGAAAACTGATTTAATTTGTCCTACCAGAGATGGTAAAAACAGGACCCTGAAGTATTCATTGTGAAATGAAATGAAGTGGAAAGGAGTACTTTTTTACCTCCACAGAAAGTGGTAAAATCTGACAAAAATGATGAAAAAACATAATATACACCTGGTGATAATAGCAATGTAGAAAGATAGAAATAGGAGTTTTACAAGGCAACCCAATCTGAAATATTTCTCCTGTCTGTGCATAATAGTTGATGATTGTGCTTACAAACTAATCCGAAATGGAAGCAATCGAGGTACAAAATCAGTCAGACAGACACAATAATGATCACAATCTATGGACTCCACACTTTGTAGAAGAAATACAACTAATAAATAGAGACAAAACTTCAGGCATATTTCACTGCAGTTGTTACGTGATAAACTGCAAGGGCACACCTCTCCTCTCTTGTTTAAAGCGGCTGATCCCCATAGCTAATACCCATGATAGAGCAGTGCCTGTGTTGCTGTGGCCTTCATGAGTGACACCATGTTGGAGAGCGGGAGGAGGAGTTTGTGCTCAGGGACACGGTACTCGTTTCACAGGACTGTGACTGGTGGAGTGTAACGCCAATGAAGACTTCATCCAATCTGCTGTGCTCATGATGGGAGAGCAGGGAGGGTGACCCTATCCTCTCCTGACCTCTCAACCCCACAACTCAAGCTGCCTCTCTTCTCCTTCCTCAGTTTGCCTTCTCCCCCTACACTCTGCCAATATGTGTAAAGCTGTACGCAAATAGCCAATGTGCTGTAAAATATTGTGCGTGTAGTCTTTAATACACAGAGGCACAAATCGACGCCAGAGTTTCCCCACCAGTTTAATGTCCCGCGATGATCTAAATGCTATTTCAGAGGCTTTTCCTCCCTGTTTAACATAAAATTCTGTGCAAACACAGATGGATGCATGCACACAAACACCCACAAAAACAGCGCACCATCCATCCTTCCCTCTCGTGCATTGCCTTTCTCCATCGCCCACCATTTCCACCAACACACCACCCGGAGCATGCAGTCTGTCTTTGTTTGTGAATGGCGACGCAGGAGCTCCTAAAGGGAGATGGAGGGGGAATAAATGGAGGATTTTCAGCTTGTTAAACGGGGCATTAGAGGGCTTGTGACTGGGAGTTGTAGGCTATAAAACCAAACGGTTCGGCTGCACTCATGTTTTAGTGCATTGGCTCACGGGCTGACAGCTTTGCTGTTTGGGCGTCGTTTTGGGCCATGCCTTGGGGCATGCTTTACGCTGCTCATTTGGCACGGGGGCTCTTTCAGGACCCACCGGAGGCAGATTTAGAGAGAGCAGGAGCCCCACATGCCGACTGACTCCCCTGTGCCAATCTGAATGATATAAAACAGTGAGTGGAGGAGGAATGTAAAATATATATCATTCACTACCAGTTCCTGACCATTTCTGCCTTACAAAGACTCTGTTTCTCACTTTGTCTTGTCCTTTTCTTTTCTTTTTTTATCTTTTAATTTCTATGTTATTACAAAGTTTGGTGTTCTAAGCTACAGGTATAGCTAATTGGGTTAGTGTTAGATATGATTTACTATTATGGGTTCTGAGAAACAGGAAGGCATGTGTTAGAAATCTGAGTTTTGTGCAGATGCACATGCATACATGCATGTCTTTGTGCGCACACACACACACACACACACACACACACACAACCACATTTATTCTTTTTCTACCAGGAGGCCTGGAGGTAATTTTGGGGGTGCTTAAATGATCTAGGCTGCCATAATGATGTCCGCATGCAGACATATTTTTATATTTTCAATAAAGTATTCCTCCTGCCTGTTCCCCATGCAACACCCAACCATCTGGGAAAACATCACTCTAAGCTACACAGCTAGGGAGGAGAAACAAATGAGACAAAGAAAAGAAGCAAAAAAAGAAGAAAGGATCAGAGAAAGCTGTGCACAGTCAGCAGCTCTTATACAGAAGCACTGGTTCAGTCCATGTATTGTGCAGTATTTAATACTTTGACAGTTAATGTCATTAAAGTGTAGCTCCATAATCATCCAGCTGATCACCTTTCCCAATTCATCAATTAAGGCAGATAAGCCAGGGCATGAACAACAACATCTCTTCCTCCTCCCCTTCAAAAGATCCTGAACCAACATAGACGGTCAAAGGCAACATTGTGTGACCTCTATCAGATGTAACTGTGAGTAACGGTATCCAGGCAACCCTCCGAAAACTTCTCAGTATCCAAGCGAGGCATTCAAAGAATCTGAGGACTGCCATGTTGCATGAACGGCCTCCATGCTGCTTCCAGCAATGGACAAAACTGTCAGCAGGCAACACAACACAGACAGAGGCAGAGACATTCAGCAGAGAGGCCTTGTCACCAGGAAAAACGTTTGTCCTCTACCTGCCTCTTTCTGCTGCTTTCATACTGTATTCACACACATGACATTTTTGATGAGCAATCACTCATAATGTGGATATGGTGACCAAGCAGGTTGAGTTATATTATAGAACCACTACAACAGTCTAATAGGTTCAGAAAATTGCTTCCCCTTACTGTAATGCAGGCTTTGAGTCTGGGAAGACAAAATGTATGTCATATCTCATAATACAATATTCAGATTCCCAGACAATACATAGTCTCATATGACAATAATGATACACTATAGATATATTGCCCAGCCCTATTTTCTTCTAAATATCAATAATGATGTGATGGTGCTTGCCTTGCAGCTGGAGGTCCAACTGCAAGGCAAACAGCAGCAACAACAACAACATCAATAATCATAATAATAATGATGATGATGATGATTAATTAGAAAAGCCCGCATTAAAAACCATATCTTTTTGTGTTACTATTTAAGCTTAACTAATAAAGATTTATGTCAACTTAAAAAAAAAGTCTCTGTAAATGGGTAAATTGAGTTTAGGTGGGTTTAACCTTCATTACATCCCTGCAATATCTCCTGGACATATCTAAGTTTCAGCCTCTTTATTTTTGTTGTCATCGATGCTGTTGGCAACACAGACAGACGATGAAGTTGTGGATGAGTTGCCATCAAACATCTCAATCAGAATAACCACCTTTAATATACAACATCTTATGTAAATCCCACCTCAGCACAATGCACTTTATATATATATGCAGTATTATATTTATTTGAAGCCAGCCTGCTACCCCAGTATGGAACATCTTATTTAAAGCCTACCGCAGCACAATGCACTTTATACTTTATACTTTATATAGTTCAGTTCTTACCATTAAGCTCTTGGTGCTATTTAATGTTGCTCTATTATGATTTATGTAACTTTTTTTTTTTAACGTGTCCTGTGATGTACTTAGTATGTTTATGTCAATGTGTTTTTAATGTATGCAAGTCGAAGACAAATTTCTGCCTTCTGTACGCAAAAGGTAGACAATAAAGTATTTCTATTCTATTCTATTCTATTCATGATGATTCTACAAGTGCATCCTCTGCGGTTAGGGGTTTTGTTTTTTCTGCACACACATGACGCGAGCGCTTTTGTCCTGCAACTGCAACCTCCCTGAACTGTGCAGTGTTGATGCAGCGAGTCAGAAAGAAGCCAGGGAGAGAGAGAGACAGAGACGGGGGAAAGGGGTGGGGGGGGTGAGGATGGGGGGTGGGGGATCAAACCACTCAGGAAACACAAGCAGTGAGGAAGAGAGGGAAGACAGGAGCGAGGTTCCTCTCTCAGATGATACAGTCATCTGTCATAATAGTTGTCACAACGATATGGATCAACAGTTCCCATTTCCCCATCTGCTGTGTATATGTTTGTGTGTGTGTGTGTGTGTTGTGTACGCATGCGTGCAGACATCTGTGAGCCTGCCTATATCTACACACGTCCAACATGTGCACATTTCCAAATCCTCCCACACAACAGGAGTTTACAGCTCAGCAGTTTGTATGCGTGATGTTCCAACTCAAAAAGCTGGATTGTCCCGCATGAGCCAGTAGAGAGGAACAAAGTTGATCGCGCACACAAGAGCCAGAAGTGTTTCTTTTTCTTTTTTTCTTTTTTTTTCAGTTGACAGTCACTTCATCATTATTCACAAGACGGGCCTTTGTCCCCTTTGTTTTAGTGACCATGTTAAATTAGCTCAAAACAGATGGGTGCTGTCTCGCTGCCAACCCGTCTCTATATGAGAACTACGTGTGTGTCCTGTGAATGTGTGTATGTGTGTGTGTGTGTGTGAGGGGGGGGGGGGGGGGGGGGGGGGGGGGGGGGGGGGGGAGTGAGCGGGACAGAACTTATTCATGTACAGGTCTGCTTCTGTGTGTGTGTGGGTGTGAAAGTGTGCTTGGGTCCCCCCATTACAGCTGAGATGTCTGCACAAATCTGCCTTTCCTCTTTGGCTGTCTAACTGTCCAGCTGTCGTGCATGCAGATGTATGTGTGTGTGTGTGTGTGTGTGTGTGTGTGTGGGTGTGTGTGTGCGTGCGCGTCTGTTCATTTAACTGCTCTGTTGTGCAGATGTCCTAGGCCTGTCCTGCCAGTAACAAGGGCTTTTGGGGAGCAAAGTGGAGGGGAGGACAGCCAGGGGACAGACAAGGCCATGAGGTACAATCCACAGGGAGTCAAACTGCACATATGAATGTATGTGTGTGTGTGTGTGTGTGTGTGTGTGTATGTGACAGTGCCAAAAGGTGTTGACAGGATTTCTGGGAATCTTTGGGAGTCCGGGATTGCTCGACTGCGTTCCAAATTTCCGAATTGAACATATACGTGTAGGTTCTCTCATACACACACACACACACACACACACACACACAGACACAATTTGTGTATGTGTTCCAAACCTGATCTTGGATGATGTCATATGCAGCTGCTGCATGGCTGACAGACAGTTTCCGCACCACAACATGGGGCCCTATGGTTCGCCTGTCAGGCCGATTGACAGGTGAATGACACCAATGAGAGCCAGCCGTCCCTCCCTCTAGGAGCCAGAGACTGACTGACAGCCAGTAAGCAGCCAGAAAGAGCGTCTCTGAACCTGAAAGTAATCTCTTTAACTCTCTCTCTCTCTCTCTCCCTCTCTCTCTCCTTCCCGTCCTCTCCGGGCTTCCCCTTCCTCTGCCTCTCTTTGGCTTTCTCTGCTTCGCTCGCTCTCTTTCTCCGCGGGTATTTTTTCCTTTTTCACTGAAGGCCTCTGTCTTTTTTCACTGTCTCTCCTCCTCCCCTCGCTTTCTCCCTTTCACTCTGTCTGTCACTGCTCTGTGCTGTTTTCTATCACTGTGTCACTGAGTCTTAAGGAGCAGCCTGACTGCCTCTCAGTCAAGACTGGAGGAGAAGTGCTTTAAACCAGTCAAAAAAAAAAAAAAGAGAGGGTGATGGGGTTCCGTGCTCGGTGCGTGTGAGTGTGTGTGTGTGTGTGTGTGTGTGTGTGTGAGAGAGAGAGAGAGAGAGAGAGAAAGAGTTGAGCTACAGGGGTGGTATTCCTCACGTCAAGCTGTTTACACTGAGCATAAATCCCTCTGTGCCCTGTCCTGTTGCCAAGTCCCTCTGAGTCGCCCTCTTCTCTTCTCTTCTCTTCTCTTCTCTTCTCTTCTCTTCTCTTCTCTTTTCTCTTCTCTTCTCCTCTCTTCCCTCACATTCTTCATGCAATGAAACACTTTAAGCTCAAGATTTCACCTTCCCACCCAAATTTGGTTGATAGACTGCAGGCCACAAGTGTGAGCTTTTCTCCTCGGGTGGTTTTGCAGCATCCCATCCTGGAAACTTTACGGGGGCGAGCAGCTTTGACAGTTTTTCGGAAATCTTTTAGTTTGCATCTCCACCCTCGCCCTCTGGGTTTCCACTGTCCCGTCAGACTTCGACTTGCCCACCCAAGCGCCTTTCAGCCTGGCACCTTTCAGCCTGAGGCCCACACAGCCCTCTGACCGCTTCGCTGCAGGCCGGCCGCCTCGGCCCCCTTTGCGCCCGTTGACCCTTCACCCCTTGACCCGCTGTCCCACGCTCCCTCTGGCTTTCTCACTATGTTCCTCGCCAACTCTCACCCTCATATACCCACCTTTGCCCCTGCTGCCCCCGGCCATAGCCACCCAAAAATGTACAGAAAAAGCCTGGAAAACTTGAACCAAAGTTTGTTTTCCGTGGCTTTTACGAAAGGGAGGAGTGTGTAATGTTCATAAATGCATATGTTGATAGGTTAAGTAATCTGGGTGTGTGTATGTGTGTGTGTTTGGGGGGAGGAGTGTTTGATCAGGTAGGATGTGTGGCTATGGAAGGGCCATGTCATTTGGTTTATTTACCCCGGTGGTTCCTCTCTGTCTGTCTCTCTTCTCACTGTCAGCTCTCCCTGCACTCCGCCTGCCTTCCTCTTTATCTCAGTATGTTTCTGTCTCATTTGTCCATCACACTCTTTCAATCCATCTTCGTCTGCGCCGTGTCCCCCTCGCTCAGCCAGTCAATCTCTCTGGTTTGCGAGTGTTGAGCTGTCTCGCGGGAAGTCTCTCGCTGTCTGTTTCTGTCTTTCTTGTGCCGTTTCCTCTGTGTGCCTTTCCTTTGCCTTGTGAGAAACTCTTAAGGGTCTTTGTTACGACCTCCAGTTTCTTCCATGGCGACCGGTGGTGACTGACAGCTCTGAAAGAGGTCTCTTCATCGCCGGGGCCACAGCTACGGATGGCATGGAGGAATGTGTGCGTGTGTGTGTGTGTGTGTGTGTGTGTGTGTGAGAGAGAGAGAGGGAGAGAGAGAGAGAGTGCTCATGTGTTTGTGGGTGCATTTTAAACTAAGCATGTATATGTATACTTGTAAGTGTGTGTGTGTGTGAATGTGTGTGTGGGGCTTCATTTTTCTTGTCATGGGGTTACTGTGATGTTTATCTCAGTGACATAGACAAATAAACCAGAGCAGAGTCAATCTAAACCGAGCAATCAGTACTGAGCCTTGTACGGTCCTGCAAGACTGTTTGTTTATCCTCTACATTTCCTTTGAATCCCCACACCCCCACCCCACGCACATGCACACGCAACACACACACCTACACACACACACACACACTTATATAACCAAGAGAGAGAATTAAAGAAACAAGTGAGTGTGTATAAAAGCAAAACCTACATATAAGAGAAAAATCTAAAGAGGGTTTGCCTCATGTAACAATCAACGGCTGAAAACAAATGTCTACCTTTGTCAGTTGAAAAAAAGAAAAAAGTTTAGGGAAAAAAATCAATTCATGCCAAACGAGGGGGTTCATCCAAAGTAAGGTCGCCATTTCGGTAGCTTTTACTTTCCTTGTGGCTGCAGTTATTTCAGTCCCGGTCAGAGCCCAGAGAGAGACCCAGAGAGAAACCCTGCACTAACTATCTTGGAAATCTGACTGCTAAAGTGAAACACAAGGAAGCTTTTATGTGAGTATTTTGTAGTAATTATTTCAATCTTCAAAATGCACAAAACAGCAAAAGACTACGCTACGTACTTCATGCACTTTATCTTGGCCGGAGTTTTTCTGGAACGGGCCTCATTATTCTCTGTCAGCCGTTTAAGAGCCGAATATCTGAGCGGCGATTTTAATCAGAACGATAACATCAATCGCTCGCCGGAATGGAAAACAGAATTGTCGAGGTGGAAGGCGACGCCATAACTACCTAAAGTGGGGTGAACGATAACAAGAGGCGGGGCAGGACGTGTTCAAAGGTTGACCTTTTGACTGACAGGAGCCCTCGGGTTGATGGACAAGCAGCATGCACCTGTGGCACTCAAGAATGTCGGCTTGAATTTAAGCTGAAGACCTGTTTCGTTTTCCACATTTCTAGGTGTCTGTGTAGTGTCTAAAAGATGGAAATATGTGTCTGTAAACCCCGTATCAACCCAAGTCAAACATCAACACACTGGCAGCCCGAAACTCAAAGCCATACAATAACACAAGCCATAGACATTCCATAGCACCCAGTGAGAGGGCTTGAACTGTTGCAAAAACAGTCGGTATAGAGGAAACCCCCAGAAAATACACGGTTAAGGCATTTGATATTTTATAGAACATTGCTCTTGAAACGATCTTGAATTAAGAATAAAAGTAGGTCTTTGCCTCCTTTCATTTGAAGTTCGCAGACCGCATTACCAAAATACGCAGCTGTTGAAAGAGTAGATTGTATTGTGGTAAAAGGCTGACAATCAAAGTGGCCATACATCTTAGAAAAGCAACGAGGGAAACCGTCGTGAACTGGCGGCGGTGAGAAGGCATGCAGCACGCGGCGGGCCGTTCAGTGGGAACCTCCATCATATGGAAGCAAAGGAGGAGAGAAGAACGCAGAGAGCCAGGGGGAAGACGTAGCGCCATGTAATTTGAATTTTTACGTAATCTGAATTTTTAAGTTGTCTTGTTATCGTTTAGTCTCTGAGTATTTTTGAAATTGGCCTTTATCCTTTGAAATGATCTGGCAGATGGATGGAATAAGAGTAGGTGAATGAAAAAAAAAAAACAATGAGTGTCACAGTTTCTTGAATGTGACAGCCTTCCGCCCCATCTCTCTGAGTTATCAATCTCCGGGGCATTCTAATAGGCCATAATTGGTCATAATTGGATTTAATTGCCTTTGATTGGCTGTAATTGAGGCGATGGGCTAATCTGATTCGAGATCAGAGGGCTGGGGGTCCTGTGTGGTTTGCGAGTGAGTATTCCCTCGCCCTCCCGCTGACCCAAGACATACACATCAAAGGTATGTGTTTGAATCTCAGCTGATTGCTACCGGAGTTGCCATGTGTTTTGGGAGTCCAACTGCAGATTGAGTCTGAATGTGTTTATGTTGTTAGCTACACATTCATTGACAGCCGCAGTGATTTCTGGATCCCACTTCAATGACAGAAATCCAGAGGGGAAATATTTTATTCTTGCATATAAATAAATTCCCACTGTGCATGCGTACACAGTACATGCATGCACGCATCCATGCATGCAAAGACACACACACACACACACACACACATACATTCACACACAGCCTCAAAGAGAAACTGAGAGGGTGTGAGATGGCAGGAGAGATCATAAGTAAACAGTAATGTAATACAGCACTAATTTGAATCACATTTTCTTGCCCAGAGCCGCTGAATTCCTAATTGTGCATGAAGCTGTCCAGAAGTCATGCTGAATTATAATATCCTGGACAGAAAGAGAAAAGTGACTCTGCAGCACGTTTTGATTTGGTCTGACGAGGGACTCTGAGAGGAGGAGAAGGGAGGGAGGAGACGTGTTTGTATTGGAGAGGAAAATCAACCCCCCCCCCTTCCAACTGTCTTTTGTTCCTGATCTCGGTCTACCCGGTGGCTTGACAGGCAGATGGAAGCGATTATGCCGTAATAATAAACCATGGGAGGAAACCATGGGAGAGACGGAGAGATGACAGAGAGGGAGAGAGGGAGAAGGAGAAGGAAAGGGAGAAGAAGGAGAAGGGAGATCTTCAGTGCACTCACGGGCCAGCACACGTGTCAATCGGGCCCACGGATCAGCGCCTGCACTCATTTTAATCACCCTGATGGCTCAGACCTACATCGGACCGCTGAGAGAGAAACTGGGAATGCTGCCTCTTTGCTCAAGGAACGGGACTCTGTTCCCAAAGTCTGATCTGAAATCTTTGATCACAGCTCGATTAGACTTGATTCGGCACGCAATCGCTTCACACGTTGCGGCCTGAACTTGAAAGATGAACCTCATTAAAACACACACACACACACACAAAAAAAATCATTTCTTTTCCCTCCTTTCATCCCGTCTCCGTGGCAGGTGCTCCGCGTTCCTCTCAGTTTTGCGCTGCAGTCAGGCTCTGACAGTAGCCCCCGTCTCTCGCTCTGTCTCCCCTCAATCACAGTGTGTTTAACATCTGCCCCGCAGGCGCGCACCTCTCACAGCCTTTCAGCACCCACGGCGGCCCGCTAGACATTGCGGCTCGCCGGGTACCCCACAGCCGCACAGAAAGCACCCCTAAAAAAAAAAACGCCTCACCGTGCAATTGAAAAACCGTTCTGGCTCAGCGTGGCATCACCATCAAACGGGGAGCAGTGCTCGTTTACTACGGCCTGGCAGCCGCGGTGGAGACAAAGAGGGAAACTGGGTAAATGTCAAACCAGCCCTGGCAAAGGCATGAAGCACCTGCGTGAAAAAAAGGCATGAGTAATGCTCGCATCAAATGGTGAGAAAGTGTTGTCGAAAATAGGGTAGAAGAAGTGATTGGAGCTCGCGGGGACAGAGGTGGAGCGGGTTAATGCGTGGAGTGTGCTTACGCATGAATGTCAGTGTGTGTGTGTGTGTGTGTTTGCGTCAGGGGCAGCTGGTCTGCGGTTGAGGGAGAGAGAGCCATCATCCAGAGGCAAGTCACCCTCCCTCCCTCCTCCTCCTCCCCCTCGCCTCTAACCTCTCACCCTTCACCCCAACAGCAGTATAATAAGTCTGTTGAGGGATCGGGGTGGGCAAGGTTGCTTTCTGCTCGCATCAGCATCCTCTCTGTCCTCCAAATTGCCTTTGAAAGCATGGAGCGCCGCAGGGGGGTCGGTACACACTGTTTTGTTCTGTTTTCTATGGTTGCAGAGTGAGCATGCCTCAGACACCCACCGAGAACACATGAATTGTGGAATCTGTTGTGTAATTGTACAGAGAGCCTCGGCCAGCATGAATATTCAGCGACCACAACTCGGCGCGGATCGGCAATGGTAAACAAGAAGCAGCTCTCGTTTGTTGGTACGAAAACCCGGGATGGGGAGATATATGGCGTTTTTGCGTGCCTTTGTTCCGTGAGTATGTCGAAATGGAACGGAGCCCAATCTATCATCGATGACAATTATAAAAGCCGACATCCGCGCTCTTACTCTGTGGCGATTTGCTCTGTCTCTGAGGTCCGGGGGAGGCGCTGCAGTCATCACAGTAAAACAACCGTGATTTCACCCAATATTCCTGTCATGTTTCAACAGGCTGTTTATTAAAAACCCTCAGCCGGCCAGCGACCGCACCGCACACTCTGAGCAACGGTGCCCAGAAACACTCGTTCCCATCAGAACCGTCGCTTCCAATCTCTCTCTTTCCCCCTCTTTTCATACTCCAGCCATTATTTCCCCCCTCCCGCTGTCCCAGTGGTGGTTTCCTAAGTATGACATCATCACTCAGCGCCTGAGTGAGGGCTCGGTGACCCATGGTGCACTTTGAATGCAACCCAAGTTTGACTCGTTTGGGGGAAAAAAAAAAAAAAAAAAAAGCATTCCCCGAAAAACTTTATGCGCGGGTGTTGAGCCACTGACTGTAACCAGTGTGTATTTCTGTCACATCCATCCATGGGATGTCAGTCACTGAGCTCCCAACGAACACACCGCAGAAGGCCACGCCCCCTATTCACCGCGGGGTTCTCCGCAGCGGCTGGATTTGGGAATGATCGCGGATGGGAATGGTGGTTTTCCTTTTCCTCAGATAAACGCACGTCCGAGTGGCTGCGGGCCGCCGAAGCCATCTGTGCCGTATCAGACAGGCGCTTCCTGGAACAGGGTTTCCTTCCGGCCACAGCAAGGGGCCTCAGCGCTGATTAAAGAGCAGGGGGTGGGGGGGTGGGGGATGAAGGACACCTGAAAGAAACAGCAGCTAATCAGACGGGAGACACACACACTCGAGCCCAGAAGAAACGTTAACATGTCCGCACAAGCCGACAACACAGGGAGAGAAACATGTCATCAGCAAAAACATACATCACACCAGCACACAGCCTTTAATCACGACGGGCACGCTCTCTTGCCAAGTGTTTGTCAAACAAGGGTGTGTGTGTGTGTGTGTGTGTGTGTATTGAGCGGAGCATGATTTCTCAATGCCTGCTGTTCCAGATACCACACAAACACACTGCTGCCTCTATTGTCTCCTTCCCAAGGAATTCCCAACCTCTCCCGGCGGTTGATTAGCGCCTCAACCGATCGGGTGATCGCCTGTCAGAGCGCCACCATGTCGACAAAAAACACATGTTGCTATGGCGACACAAGAACCAAGTTGCAGAGCATTGGGACGGCTCCGTTTGCAGAAGAAGACGCCGGGGTGGATACGCAAGGCTGCATGCAGGCGCGGACGCTACCTCTGTTTACGGGGTTGCTGTGTATTGATTACCTAGCAACTGTGTGTGTGTGTGTGTGTGTGTATTTTGGTGAGAGAGCGTTTGCATCGCTCTGCAGGATGCCAGTGGATTAAGGGGATGGAAAAGTTCAGCGTCAGTTTTCTGCGTCTCCCCATCTCCGAAGCTTTTCCTCCATTCTAATTGCGATTTACACCTCTTCCTTTCATCCCTCCATCTTTCTATCCCGCCAACCATCTGGTGCCCCTACCCCACTGAGCTGAGTTCGCTACTAACAACCCACAGCTGGGTTCATACACACACACACACACACTCAAACACACACACACACACAGCCCCAATCCATCTATCCTAAAGTTTGTAGAAATAGCTGGCAGCGAGTCGCGGGCCGTCCCACGTCTATCTCTTAAACGCCGGCCTGTGAGGTGGCGTGGCCCGAGGGCCGGGGTGGCACAGGGTAATGTTGTCCCAGAGTTAGCAAGGGCTCGTCAGGGGCTGATCGCTGGCAGATGCTGTTTGTGTAATGGCAGAAGGTCACAGCGGGGTAAGCTTTGGGAGGGGAGCGCCGCAGATCTGCAGAAAATAGAACAGACATTGTGGAGGCGAAGTCCACGACGGACAGGGAACACAGAGCAGGCCCCCCCCCCGCCCCGGCCGTGAGCTCAGATCCGAACCCCGGTTCCTTGTCCTGTCAGGATCCGGGGTCTGGACTCCGTCAGCCACTGGACGGGGCTGCTGAGACACACGGGGCGTAGCCGAGTCCCTGTTGGAGCCCCTTCACACTTCTTGGAGCTATTTTCCCCCAGATCCAAATTTAACATGTCATGAGGCCGGAGGATTAATTGTTAATCTTAACAGCCGTCATTATCTGGGATCATTTTAAATTCTCTTGTTCTCGCCTTGCCAGCACATGTGGCCGGTCCGTTTGACTGCTGAGGAGATCCAGAGCACTTTTTTCCCCCTCTAAAACTTCACCTTTTTTCTTTCACTCTCTTTTTTTTTTCTTCCTTTTTCTCTCTCTTTAGGACTCTGTCTCCCTCCTCTCACTTCCTGGAGCTAATTTTCGGAATGATTTCATGGCCGCAGAATGTCCTAATTGCAGAGGGCTGGTCTCCTTCGCTGCGGGGCTACTTCTTGGGCCTGGTACTTGTGTGTGTGTGTGTGTTTAGTGTGTGTGTGTGTGTGTGTGTGTGTGTGTGTGTGTGTGTGTGTGTGAAAAGGAGGGAAACAGGGTTTTGGGGTGGGTCGGGGAGTTTTAAGGCTGGGGTACCTGTCATTTTGATGGACGTCTGAGGGACCTGACTGCCCTTGTACCCCTGACCTCCTTCTCTACCCCTCCACTCCCCCCCAACATCTCACTCTGTCAGACAGTTAAACCCAGGTGGGGGGACATAGGCTGTGTGAGTGCGTGTGTGTGTGTGTGTGTGTGTGTGTGCCAAGGGTGACAGAAAGCAGGACAAAGGACAAACACACTTAAGCTCTACTCAAATTGTCTCAGTACCATGCTGCACACACACACACACACACACACACACACACACACATTGTTCTGAATGGTGAGTTGACAACATGTAATATTTAGAGGAAGAGGAACTTCCAGTATCATCCTCAGTTTGTAATTATTTCATTTGGAGATGTGTCACCGCGCTCAGCTCAGTTTTTCTCACTGAGGGTAATGAGTTTTGTCTCATGGCTTGCGCTTGTGTGTGTGTGTGTGTGTGTGTGTTTTCACATGCGCGCCTTCATGTGTGTGTTCCCACTGTTACACGCCATTATTTACACACGCTCTTTCTAATTTCACACTTCACACGCTTTCTGTCATCGGCTGGAAATAGAACGATGAAAAAAAGCGGGCGGCGGCGCTTGATGAAAGTGAAATTGAAAAATGAAAAGGAGTTGGGGCGGCGGAGGGAGCGCTGTCGATGGGTTTAGCCCCCTCGGACGTGTGATGGAAACCAATCACCGTGGAAACACCACGAATCAGCAGACCGCATCCTAACCCTCACGCAGCACAAACACACACACACGCCTGCACATACACACGCAGTAACCTCGGTGTATTGCTCGTGCCTGAGATGTGTCCTGTGAAATGAACACGATGGGTTTCCCCCAGTTGCTCAGAGATTCCATTAAACACACACAAACATACAAGCGACGGCCCGCCACAACCACAGCACTGTATATACTGTACATCTTTCCATTTTCCAGATCTAGCAGGATCCTTCCACTTCTCCTCATCTTTCTCCCCTCCCTCCTTCTTTCTTCCCAACATTTCCCCTTGTGATGGCTGTGGCAGGGGGCTAGCGGCCCGGGCGGTGGGGGTCCTCTGGTGGAGGGGAGGTGTGTGTGTGTGTGGGGGGGGGGGGTTACGAGCGAGGGAAGGAGGGAGTCTGTCTGTGTCTGCGGCTGACAGGAGCGGGGCTGCCTTAACACTGTCCAAACGGGCCGGGACGTCACTCCTGATTAGCCCTCGTCCTGCACAGAGCCGAGGAGCCGGGGGTCTCTGGAAGCCATTACTCAGCCACTGAGTGACTACCCTGTCCCCTCCTCTTGCACTCGCCCTCCCCGCCCGCCCCTCCGGCTCAGCTTAATCACTCACAGCTGAGGAGCGCGAGGGAGGGGGGAGGAGGAGGAGGGGGAGGAGGAGGAGGAGAGAGGAGAGTTGGTTTGGTGGCTCAATCAGCAACAAGTGCGATTGATTTCGTTCGCATGCATGCGTGTGACTTTTTCATCCGCTGTGGGAAGTTGCTGCGCACACACACGCACGCACACACGCACACACACAAGTACCCGACTCCCCCATTTGCCCCCCGATGATGAGCTGCCATGTTTCTGAGAGGGGAAAGTCTGCCTCACAGGAACAGGAAATGAAGGAGTAGACACATATAGGCTGCCTTGTGTCACCGCACCAGCCTATACACACACACACACACACACACACACACAGGCATGGACACACACAGTGGCCTATGTCCACCACTCAGCTGGAGCTTGTTAAAACAGAGACTGCTGGGCCAGCTTGTCTTTGTCAGAAATCTGATGTCACATAGAAGCTGATGGCTTGGACATTTTGCGCTGCGTGTGTGTGTGTGTGTGTATGTATGTGTGTGTACGTGCATAGTGTCAACAGGGCCAAAGTACATTGAGCGATGGTGACATGCTGACCCCAGGCTCCCATGTTTTCCCAGAATTCCTCTCTTCCGTTAGCAGCTACCCATGATGCCTGCTGGGTGGGCACGAGTCAGAGGCGGAAACCCAAGCCTTCATCAAACACACGCTAATCACCAGAGCTCTCACACACACACACACACTAATGGACAAACTGAGAGTTAGCCTAATGCACAGTTCAACACAAAACAGCAAGCAAAGTCCAAATTACAAAAGCCAAATCAGTTTCAGACGCTGGTTTTGGGTTTTGGAGTTTTAAGCTGCTCTGCCGTGATTAAGAGTGAAAGTGCTTCCAGAGCCGCTGTATCTCTGGTAAAAAGGCTCTGACATGCAGTAGGCCTACAGTCTGCTTTGATTCAGTGACACCCCACAGGAACAAAGGGCGGGGGATAGTAGCACACAAGCCGAAAAGGCAAGACTTGTCTGATGATGGATCGCGTTTCCCCTCCCTCCTCCACCTCTCGTCCTCCGTCTTCTGCCGCCGCTTCCCTTTCATCTCTAAAGTGCTGAGCCCAGGTGCAGAGAAAAAGATGCGTTTATGTGTATGGATGTGTGCGAGAAAGACAGAGTGACAGAGAGAGGGAAAGAGAGAGAGAGAGAGAAAAACACCCACGGAGAGGCAGAGAAGTGAATGAAAACATTCCTCACCTGTCGGCGGAGGAGCATGGTTCAGCTGACAGCTTATAAAGTGTGACCATGGATCACTTTGTTGCCCTTTGGGGTAATGGTTCAGCGGTCAAAGAACTGCGAGCCATAAACTGCAAAAAGGGAGCCACATGAGGGACGAGAAACATCGAGAGAAAAGGGAAGGGGGGGGACACACACACACACAAAGGGAGGACTGCTTGTGGAAATAGAAAACAGATAAAAGAAAATACTTTTTTTCCAGTTTCAGTTTATTGAAAAACCAAGGCTGCCTCTTGCAATTTCATTTTTTTCCCCCCACTTCTGTGCATGGCAACGTTGGAATCCGTTTCGCGTAATCTGCAACATCCTTGAGAAATCTATGCAACGACACACATACTGCGAACATGAATGACACCCAGGCAAATGTTATGCCAGTAAATCTTGTTTTTTTTTTTTTTTTTTTTTTTTCTTCCTCTGATGTAATAATCAAGTTATAGTTTTGTTGACTGGAAGTGGTGCATTTCATGGGAAGACATTTTCAAATCAAAATGTGCATTTACACTCTGACCACAAGAAGAGGAGTCTGTCGTGTTTGCTGCTTCCACAACTATTTTCCTATCCACGCAATGCATGTTTTTGAAGTAGCCTAGAAAATCAAGTTAAGAGGCATATAATCTTACAAACTGAGGCCAATAAAACTCTCTCCCTCTGTCTCTCTCTCTCCCTCTTTCTCTCTCTCTCTCTCTGGGGGTTACTAGGCAGACAGTGTCCCTGGCTGCCATGTGAGTTGCCGGCCAATTAGTGCAGAATGTGAGCGTTGTAACGAGCCAAGGGGGAATAGGGGAAGTTTGATTACAACACCTAAACCTTCCTGTCGCCCCCGGCGAGCACCCCAAATGTCTCCCTGACAGCCAAGTCACAGCTGGGAACCTGGGACGCTGGCATAAAATAATACAGTCCACACAACCCTCTCTGTTCCAGTACAGTTCATGAATGGACAGTCGCACAACAACTGTGAACAGAAATGTGGCGATCCAATTTTTAGAATTGCACGAGCCATTGTTGATTACAGCGTGGCAGTGAGGAAAACAGCTAAATTTAGCTGGAAGAACAAGAGACTTATTCAGGGAGTGACGGGCTGAAAGTAGGAGAGAGAGAAATATACAAAGCATAAGTATCTGGTTTTCCTACATGCCTGTTCGTGCTCAGGGCTTCATGTGGAATGCGTGGCGTAAAAACCATAATAAACGGTGGGATTGAATCATTCAACAGCGCTGATTTGCTTGGCCAAACGAGCAGTTGGAGTTTATTTGTCTCTGTTGTAGTGAATCAGATCCTGAGGGAGGACTGGCTTCACTCAGCCCTGTTACAACAGGACTCAAACAAACTCAGGATTCCCACTACGGGGGGATCTTTGTAAACACCATTGTAGAAGTCGAGCAGATTGACACGCTGCTTGCGGGGGATATACCAACACGATAGGTTTGATGAGGTCTGGATTTAACTCAGCGCCCCTCTCTGATCACGCCACAGATCTCAGACGGTGCCGGTCCTGTTCTGAACCACAGAGCAACACAACGAACCAACACAGGATGTCAAAACTTCGCTTTGGACATACAGTCTGGAGGCAGGTTAACCAGGGCGTCTCGCAAAGTTTATCCATGAATAGCTCACACACTGCAAAAAAAAAAAAAAAAAATCCATGTAAAGAATAAAAACAGAATAAAATCTTGTTTCACTTGATACAAGGGAAGAAAAAAATCTGCCGGTGGGATGAGGTAATCCCACTTGTTTTCAATGAGGCTTAAAGATGGTGAAATGAAACAGAATAAGACAGATCAACCCCTAGTATCAAGAAAACAGCACTTGATTCAAGGAAATTCTGGAGACAAGTTGATATTCATTGGATTTTCATTTGATTACCTCATCCCACTGGCAGATTTTTTCACTTGTTTGAAGAAAAACACGATTTTGACACTGAATTTGATAGTAAATGACAAAGTAAGTAAGACAGGGATTTTTTTTTTTTTTTTTTTTTTTTTTTTTTTTTGCAGTGTGCAGAGCAGCACCACATGGACACGTTCCCTGGTCCCGGACCAAACTCCGGCAGAATCCAAGAAAAGATCTGCTGGTTCGCGGGGGGAACGCCGTGCCCTCGAAATGACTCGACCCGGCCACCTCAGATGTTATCATGTTCCACTGTAATCCCGATGTGATACCAACACCAAAGGATTCTGTTGATGCCAGTGTTATCCTCAGTGTCAGCCCGAATCTGCCGTCAGTGCTCTCCTAATACACAGTGACAGGCGCCCCACTGCGAGGACCCTGACTTGTCTTCTGATCAGGTGGCCAGATGGACAGCTCAGCAGCAGGGGAGGGGGACCCGATATCAGTGTCAGCAATCAGATCTCACCCTCTTTCGGTGTGTTTGTGCGTGTGTGTGTGAGAGAGAGAGAAACAGAGACAGACTGCACAGTGCCAAATGATTGTTGAGCGCATATGTGCTGATGGCAGCCAGAGTGTGTGTTGAAATGATTAATGAATAAGAGATCTGAATGTGTGTGTCTAAGAGGCTGAATGGGCAGTGTCCGGCGTCAAAGGGTTCGTGCGAGCCTGTGTGTGTATACCTATATGATGGTTGGTGTGTGTGTGCGTATGCGCCAGGTTATGTCTTCTAAGTTTTCATCGCCTCTTGTCCCACAGCTGTGAGGTGTGGAGTGACATGAGAGAAACTCCCACTGCTTCACCATTACCACACATTTTAACAAGTCCAAAGAGCCTTCCTTCCCTCTCGGCGTGTGTGTGTGTGTGTGCCTGTGTGTTTGCGCATGTGTGTGTTTGCATGCATGCGTGTTCGCATGCGTGCGTGAAGACAGGGGAAGAAAAAGGAGGATATGATCATTTACATGCGTACATTTGTAACAATTACAGCATCGGACTTGCGGACTGACAAGTGAAAAGTCCTGGCCTCTTCACATCTGTCAACAAGCACAAAGAGGGAATGTGTTTCTCCCTCTCTTCAAATTAAGTAAAAATCCTGTGACGAACTGATAGATCGGTCATTACACCAAAGAAAAATTATTGCTAAGCCAGTTTTCTACTTTAAAAATCACCATATTGAGTTTTATAAATCCTCATTTATTTTTTCAATTTAAAAAAAAAATGCCAGTGGGATGAGATAACTCTTCTGCCTAGGAACAAGTATAAAAATGTTGAAACAAGGCAGAATAAGGCAGATCAGCCGACGAGCAGCAAGGAAACGACTTAATTCAAGAAAATCCTGGAAACAAGTTGATTCACATCGGAGACAAGTAGGACCGCCTCATCCCGCAAGCAGATCTTTTTAATTGTTTGAGGAAAAACAAAACTTCAAGGCTGAATATGAAACTAAATGATTTGTTGTGATGGATTTTTTTTTTTTTTTTTTTTTTAATGCACGGTACATACAGATGGCGGCTGTTTGCAGCCCGCAAACGAGCAGCAAATCACAAATATGCTCCAAACGCCCCCGCAGAAGACAAATCATTGCTGCTCTGCTAAGCCAAAGAATATTAACTGTAAGTGCATGAGTAGTAAACTTAATCTCCCCAATCAAGGTCTTGCTGGCACAGAAGTGGAATGCATATAATTTAATAGCATCCAAAGTTTTGTGGATGTGCAGCCACGTGATTAAACCCCTGCCGTGACCTTTGACCTTTAAAACACAACATCTCTTGGGGTTGTTTGGCACATATAGTGTGACTGATTTCCTACACTTGATTACTGCCTTTAAATCAGTGCAGCCTCTGTGTGTAAATATGTACACATATCATTTTAGCAGCACATATGTCATTTGATTATGGTATTTAGTAGCATGATGGGTAATATTTGATATGAAAGCAAACCCCTGGTTATGACCATGTGACATTTAAAACACACAAAAATGACATACTGATTTTTGCCTTTTTTTTTTTTTGGGGCAGATTTGAAGTGACTGCTGTGTGCACGGTTAACCATAAATGACTCATATGACTCTCTATGTATCTGTGCTACCTCTATATGTGTGTGTGTGTGTGAGTGCAAAGAGTGTCTCGAAACACAAAAAGACAGTGAGCCGACACAAGCGCAAAAACAAACGGGCAACACGGGGACATAAATAGTGAGACGTCAACGCTCACAGCAAGACGCTGACAAAACCCGTATGAGGTTTGCAGCCACGGCAATACAATCATCAACTACAGATGTATTAGTCAGTCTGGCCACACCTCTCCACTGTTTGTGTGTGTGTGTGTGTGTGTGTGTGTGAAAAAATGTGTGTGTGTGTGTGTGTGCCACTGCAAGCTCTGCATTTGCTCCCTCATCCCCGCCTTTCAGCCTGGGTGTTGATGGATGTGACAGGGAGAGGCAGGGAGAAAGGGAAACCAGTCTTTTTAGCGTAGGATGGCTCCATTGAGAGGAAGCAGGGGAATGCCAGTGCTGCCCCCCCACCCAACCCCACACACACACACACACCATTCCTCCTTTCTGCCCATCCAGTGAAGCGGAAGAAATCGGAAGTCCAGTCCGACAGAGAGACTAGCGTCTGAAACTCGGAGTTGTCAACACCGGCCACAGGTTTGGGCCCTGATGTAAAAAATGAGCGGCTTACGTTGCTGTTTGTTTGCTCGGCGTTTTTGTCCTTCGCATCCACGTTGTCTTTCAGCAACGCCCGCGATTGGCTGAGAGATAATCATTCTGTTCCTAACATTTTTCACGCACCTTTCTCCCTTTTTTTTTTTTTTTTGTCATCTCGTCTCTCTATTCATCCGTCTGCCCGTCCATCCATCTGTCAATCCATCCATTTACCCGCTGCCGTCTGTCACTTCCCTTGTCACTTAAATCATCCATCCATTAGGCCATCTATCTTTCCAGCTATGCGTTCGTCTATTTTTCACTCCATCCCTTATTCATTCATCTGCCCGTCCCGTGTCTTTTGTGCGCCGTGACGCTGCTGTGATCTCATCTCTTCGCTCACTGAGTTATGGTGACAGATTTGAAGTAAAAAAGGAGGGCTCCGCCGGCGACGGGCTCACGTGCTTTCACGCAAGATAAGGCCAAACACACCTGCGCGCACGTACACATCGGCGCAAACACAGATGCCTATGCACGGTATGCATGGATGGTTCCCATGACCCCACATGGCTGTTGTTTTCACCTCACATACCAGGTGAGCTGCCGTTCCTCAGCGCCCCTTCACACGGCGGCGGGTTTCAGCGCCGCGGCTCGTAAACAGGTTGTGTAACTCCTGTGAAACGAGAGCGCTCGAATGCGAGCTGGGTGAGTTAAATGAATAGGGAGGATGAATTCGCTCTGTGTGTGTGTGTGTGTGCGTGTGTGTGTGTGTGTAAGTTTGACAGAGGGTTGGAAGCCAGGGGCCTCTCTCGCTCTCTCTTTAGCAAGTGAGTGAAATACAGGCCTGGTTGTCAAGGTGACAGGCCCTGACAGCGTTCCCTTGCCGTCAACACTCTTTCACCAAGGAAATCACACATACACACACACACACACACACACACACACACATTTTTTCTCTTTCTTTCTTACTCTCCACATTTCTCCTTCATGCCGTGTTAGTCTTCCCTGAATGCCCTGTCCCTCTCTCTCACGATCTTCCTCTCCACGCTTCTGTTTTTCCAGATTGCTCATTCCTTACTTCTCTGACTCTATATATCTTCCTCCCGGCTGCAGGCTCATACTTGTGAGCACAGATTGCCTTACCTCACGCCCAGGCAAGTTTGCAACACTCAAGCACTTTGGCTGCATTTGGATTTGTTTGTGCGAAGAGGCCAGGTAGTGTAATTTTGCCATTCGTCCAGATGAGGGCAACGCGTTGAGAGACGAGGCAGCTAAGCGCTCCAGCAGTGACTGAGATGGAAAACAAACAGGAGGAAGGGAGATTACAGAATGGATGACGGTACAACATAATAATAAAAAAAAAAGAGGAGTGAATGTTCAAAAAGAGGAATATGGGGAGGGATTCGATAATTCACAACTCGATAATTTTATCTCTCAGTGGTTTGTACATTTGCCAGTTCAGTAAGCACTGACTGTGTCTGTCCTCTCTCCTTCTCTCTCTCCTTATCTCTGGTTTCCTTTGTTTGTCTGTTTGTTTGACAGCTGAGAGGCCTGCCACCATGCCGTACCTGTCAAAGCCTGTCACAAAAATCTCTCTGCCCTGCGGGTACACACACACACACACACACACACACGCACACGCACGCACAGGAGAAAGAAAGAGTTGTTTGGGTTTTAAAAAAGTAAAATATTTATATATAAGACAGTATTTAGCCAATGGTGAGTTACACACGGACATGTTTGGCATGATCAGACCTTCTCAGATGCAAATGCCCGCACACACAAAGGTGGTGTTTGCTGCCAGTACAAAAGAAACACACAAATTCAGTCATAGCTTACAAGTAGAAAGCTTTCCCGACAATGTCCTAGAATTTAACTTCCCTGGTTATGTCGGAAAAAGCCTCTTCAAATGTGTCTGTTTCACCCGTCTTCACTATCACAGACAAAAATGAAGTTGCACCCTCGATAACATGGAGCTAAATTAATACTGAGGATGAGGGAGAAGATCACTGCCACCACTACCACACCTGGAGAAGCTATTGTTACCTGGACAGGGATTCAAATTCAGTCTGCTCTCCAGTCACATATGAACAAATTACAAATCACTGACTTGAGTTTTCTGAACGGGCTAAGTTAACTCCAATAACAAGTGGCACCTATTACATGGCATGATATCACTTAGTAGTCCAGCAGTGTGAGCTTACCCTTCTGCCGTCCTTGTTTAAGTCCAGGCTGGTCTCACAGAAACACATGACTTTCTGGGTAAAAATTAGATGTTGACACTACGGAAACAATACCAATGCAAAATCAATGAGGATCCCTAGTTGTGCTGGAAATTACAAATTACTAGTAGAGTGAAAATGTCTGTGTTAGGAGGCAGGGCAGGTTGGGTCAAACACCGTAACTTTCAGGCAGTCGGCCCGAGTTTGAATCCACTTTGGGGCGAGACCAGTGTTCGTTTCTTGTTCACGTTAGTTTTCTACATCAATCACGACCTTTCCCTAACCTTAACCAAGGAGTTTTGGTGCCTAAACTTGATCAAACCATCGTGCCAATCCATTCTGTGTCACCACCACACAATGCGTTATGGTCATATTATGTATTTCTGTGAGATTTCTGTTGCTTAAGTCACTCTGGATAAGAGTGCAAGGTACAGTAAATACTTGATTTCATGAAATGAGACTCATTCCATCTCCTTATAAACTCCACTGAGCTTGACAGATTGAAAAAAATCTAAATATGATTTATTTATGATTCATAACGTTATGAATATGGCAGGTTTAATTCTCCCCAGACAAAATAGACTACATAGTCTCAAATCTTCTCAATGCAGAATAATTTACTGTACAAGCAACAACTTGGACAAAAAGATCAAATTAATTAATTAATCAATTAATTAAAGCAACTGACTGAAATTAATTTAATTTATGAACTGTGTTTCATATAAAGCATTTGCATCAGTGCATGTACTTCTTAGCCCAATCAAGATATAGCGGTCTTAAATGCTCTTATTCCCTTCAATAATTCCCATGTTCACATAGAACCTCTAACTAGTTAAAGGCCACCAAAGCCCTGAGGGTGAGCGCTCCCTCAGTCTCCGTCTGCCTTTGGGAATCGGCTGACTGAGAGGCTTCCTCATTAATCTGAGGGCCTGACAACTGTCTGTCAACAGATTAGAGGGGATTTCCACACGCTCCATCATTGGCTGTGTTTCAGAACAAAACCATTCATTAGCGGGAAACAGACATTCTGACATGAGATCTCTCATCAGCGGCTGGTTTGAGGTTGAGCATCTCGGAGCAACCTCAGGTGTATCCTTGTCTGCGTTTGTATTGCACACTTATGAATTAAGTGAGCAAACACACCAGAGCGAGGATACAGTCTACACTACATCACTTCAAACACAGGTCTAAACAATCCCCAAACCTCAGCAATCTACCAAGTGTAAACAATCCCCGACAGCAAAGAGTGAATACACAAAAGCTTTGAGCCAGTGGTGCTGACACCGGGAAAAAAAGAGCTGGTAACGAGTGACTGCTGACAACTTGTCAGTGTGTCTGGTGCCGTTAAACATTATCAGCTGATGACAGGGAAAACAGCAACTGAAAAAGAAACACTGCAAAACTCCCAGTTTTAGCAAGTCATTTTTTATCTCACACTGAGTCTCAAAGTCTTTTTTTTTTTCTTTTTCAAACCAGTGAAAAAACCTGCCAGTGTGATGAGATAATCCCACTTGATTCCAAGGCAGTTTCTCATGTCACTTTTTCCTGCGAGCAAACATAACTTTACTGAAACAAGGCTGGAATAAGGCTGCTGATGTCAGGAAAATGTCATTCAAGAAAACCCAAGAAAATTCTGGAAACAGGTGGGATTATCTCATCCCACTTATGTTTTTTTGGTTTGTAAAAAAAAGTCTAAAGCTGAATTTGAGACTAAACGACTAAATGGAGATTTTTTTTTGTTGCACATATGAAGGATGATCTGTGATGGAAACAGTTTGGACCTGAAATAGGTAATAAACAGACTCTGATGATCTAATGAGAGCGATTGACTGGGCGACGATGTGAGAAATGCAAATAAATCAAACCCTGCGCGTCTGCCAGCGCACCAGCAATTACTTTGCAATGGGGGATGCCCATTCTGCTGTGATGTTGAGCTGTGGGCTTAAAGATCAGCATGCACTCATGAGCATAATGGTAAACTCTCACAGTGGGTTCCTTTCAGAGAGAACGACAGACTAATAAGTGGGAGATAAGATGAATGGGTGCATTCGCTCTTTTCATTGACTGGAATGGAAAATCCCCTGGTTTGATGCGAACTGATGCGAACCTAAGAGATGCAGAGTCTGTGTGTGTATAGATTGCATCAATGCATGCTAATGTATGTGTCTG